>NC_069500.1:58994263-59231763 GCF_027579735.1 Bombina bombina | reverse complement strand
TTGTCTATTGTGATTGGCTGACTAGATGTGATCATCTAGCTACCATTAGTACAATGCTGCTCCTTGAGCAAAGGATATCAAGAGACAAACGGCCAGATTACGAGTTTTGTATTATGAGTGGCTCGGTAATAACTTGGTAATAACTAAGTTATTTCCACCGCCCACCTTTAATAGCGCTGCTATTACAGGTTTTCCAAAAAAACTGCGTTTGCGGGCAATATGGCAGCGCTGCTTTGAGCTGCTGTTACGTGCTTGTGCACGATTTCCCCATGGACATCAATGGGGAGAGCCGGCTAAAAAAAGCCTAACACCTATAATAACGGAGGGTAAAGCTCCGTAACGGAGCCCCATTGATTCCTATGGGGAAAGAAAATGTATGTTTAAACCTAACACACTAACTTAAACCCCAAGTCTAAACAACACCCTAATCTGCCGCCCCCGACATCGCCGACACCTACATTACACTTATTAACCCCTAATCTGCCGCCCCCGACATCGCCGCTACCTACATTATACTTATTAGCCCCTAATCTGCTGCCCCCAATGTCGCTGCCACCTACCTACACTTATTAACCCCTAATCTGCCACCCCCGACATCGCCGCCACCTACATTACACTTATTAGCCCCTAATCTGCCGCCCCCAATGTCGCCGCCACCTACCTACACTTATTAACCCCTAATCTGCCGCCCCCAATGTTGCCGCTGCCACTATACTAAAGTTATTAACCCCTAAACCTCTGGCCTCCCACATCACTAAATAAATATATTAACCCCTAAAGTCTAAGTCTAACTCTAACCCTAACACCCCTAACTTTAATATAATTAAAATGTATCTAAATAAAAATTACTATTATTACCTAAATAATTCCTATTTAAGGCTATATACTAAATAAAAACTTACCTGTAAAATAAACCCTAAGCTAGATACAATGGGGCATATGTATCAAGGTCTGGCGGACCTGATACGACAGTGTGGATCAGGTCCGCCAGACCTCGCTGAATACGGCGAGCAATACACTCGCCGTATTCTTCATTACACCAGCAGCTCACAATAGCTGCTGGTGCAACGCCGCCCCCTGCAGACTCGCGGCCAATGGGCCGCCAGCAGGGGGTGTCAATCAACCCGATCGTACTCGATCGGGTTGTATTGTGGCAATGTCTGTCCGCCTGCTCAGAGCAGGCGGACAGGTTATGGAGCAGCGGTCTTCGTGACTGCTGATACGGAGCTTGATACATATGCCCCATTATAACAAATAGTTACATTGTAGCAATCTTAGGTTTTATTTTTATTTTACAGGTAAGTTTGTATTTATTTTAAGCAGGTAGACTAGTTAGTAAATAGTTATTAACTATTTACTAGCTACCTAGTTAAAATAAATACAAACTTACCTCTAAAATAAAACCTAACATTACACCAAATTTAAATAGGGCCTTTTGCGGGGCATTGCCCCAAAGAAATCAGCTCTTTTACCTGTAAAAAAAAATACAAACAATCCCCCAACAATAAAACCCACCACCCACACAACCAACCCTCCCAAATAAAAACCTACCTAAAAAACCTAAGCTCCCCATTGCCCTGAAAAGGGCATTTGGATGGGCATTGCCCTTAAATAGGCATTTAGCTCTTTTACGGTGCCCAAAGTCTCTAATCTAAAAATAAAACCCACCCAATAAACCCTTAAAAAAAACTAACACTAACCCCCGAAGATCCACTTACAGTTTTTGAAGACCGAACATCCATCCTCATCCAGCCGGGAGAAGTCTTCCGGGGGCAGCAGATTAGGGGTTAATAAGTGTAGTTAGCTGGCAGTGATTTTGGGGGCAACAGATTAGGGGTTAATAACAGTAATGTAGGTTGCTGCGATGTTAGGGACAGCAGATTAGGGGTTAATAAGTGTATGTAGGTGGCGACGACATTGGGGACAGCAGATTAGGGGTTAATAATATTTAACTAGTGTTTGCGATGCAGGAGTACAGTGGTTTAGGGGTTAATATGTTTATTATAGTGGCGGCGATGTCCGGAGCGGCAGATTAGGGGTTAATAATTTTATTTTAGTGTTTGCGATGCAGGAGGGCCTCGGTTTAGGGGTTAATAGGTAGTTTATGGGTGTTAGTGTACTTTGTAACACTTTAGTTATGAGTTTTATGCTACAGCTATGTAACGTAAAACTCATAACTACTGACTTTCAGATGGCGGTACAGATCTTGTAGTTATGGGCTGTACCGCTCACTTTTTGGCCGGACAGGCAAACTTGTAATACCGGCGCTGTGGAAGTCCCATTGAAAAAGGACTTTTTGAAAGGTGCGGTAGTTATGTTGTGTGACGGCCAAAAAAGTGTGTGGTACAGCTATGCCAACAACTCCTTTAATACCAGCGGTAGTGAAAAAATAGCCATAACAATGCTTCTTCTCTCATACCGCAAAACTCGTAATCTAGCCGTAAAGCAAATTTGTTACTAGAAGTAAATTGAAAAGATGTTTAAAATTGTATGTTCTATCTAAATCATGAAATAAAAAATTGGGTTTCATGTCCATTTAAACTATTGCTTATTTTGCTCACAGTGTATCACAATTATTTGTTACAATATGCAAGTAAAGGTTCCTTTATGATACTTGATCAGTATGTAATATATTTAAAATTAAATGTACACTGGCCCTGTAATCATGTTAATGTAGTGTAATGTTTATGCCCACAGAGCACGGATTTCTTAAGCACTACTGGCTATGACATTCTTATTCAGCATCTGAACGATGGCAGGAAGAACTGTAAAGAATATGAAGACTTTTTGAAAGAAAGGTATGTCAATTGTTCTATTTCCATCAATAAGGAAATTAGCCACAAGGGAACCTGTGCAAATGCAAAAGCCTGTATTAGGTAAACTTCCAAAATAAGCAGAAATAAACACTAATTCACATGATTTCTATTAAAATAAGCAATTGAAAAATATTTGTGTTAATTTTTCATTGCATTTCAGCACACTGCATATCATACATATAGAGCTATGTTACGAGTGGAGCATTAACAGTTACATGCTAGTGATAAGAGGTTTATCGCGGGTGTTTGCGCAAGTTAAGTTTTTCACTCTTATTACAAGTTGGAAGTAAACGCAATTGCTTGAGTGCAATTTAAGTAAGTGCACATCAGAGCTCTGGTTTCACAAAACAAAAAAGTATCACAAAAGACATCAAAACTACATTAACCCTTTAAGGACACAGCTTTCAGTTTGCTCAATTGTTTTATGACGGAAAAATTCCGTCATATGTCCTTAAGAGGTTAAACAAGTGTATATATTTTTTACTTTAATTATTATTATTGGTTATTTGCAGTGGCGTCACTAGGGTTGGTGTCACCCGGTGCGGTACATTATGGTGTCACACCCCCCTCCGCCCAGATAGCAGACACACACAAACACAAAAACACAGGCACACACATATACAAACACTCAGACACACTTAAAAACACACTCGGATGCACACACAAACACTCGGAAACACACTCAGACACACGCACAAAAACACTCAGACACACGCACAAAAACACTCAGACACACACACAAAAACACTCAGGCACACACAGAAACACTCAGACACACACACAAAAACACTCAGACACACACACAAAAGCACTCAGACACACACACAAAAGCACTCAGACACACACACAAAAACACTCAGACACACACACACAAAAACTCAGACACACACATACAAAATATGTAAACTGCACTGCATTAATTATAAAGCTCATGCCTAGAGATGCTCCCTGGCTCAGCAGAGCATCAAATGAAAGATAAATAGAGCACTCTAAAAATAAATCACTAAAGAAAAGGTTTAGGCGCGCAAACTATGAAAAATCTGCTCTCTGACTCTGTTCCAAGTCTGTCAGTGCACAGCCCCGGGCCGCATGTCTACTGCTTCTTATGGCCAAGCACCTCTGCTCTCTGCCCACCCCCAGACCCCCGCCTGCCCTCCCCTCCTACCTCTTCAGTGTGAACTTAGTGTACCGTAACCATACTGGTCTGGTGGGCATCATACGTGGCTCCTTCGCTTTAGAGACAGTGTCAGACAGTCATGCGGTCAGGTGCCAGGCATCCCCCTCATGATTTCCCAGTTAGAGAGACAGCACAGCAGTGAGTGACTCCACTGCTTCACACGCCACTGAGCAGTGAGCACAGATAGGCAGGCAGGTTTAGGCTAGCAGCGCAACTTTGCAAGCCCCACGGCACGCCCACAAAATTCATAGTGAAATTGGGCAGTGGAGGAGCAAAGTACAAACAAGCAAAAGCAGCCGGAAAAACTATTTGTGGAAATTGCAGCGCTGGTTCAAATAAATGAAGTGTCTACAACTTCCCCAGTCCCACTAATGTTCACAAATGCTGGCCCCTCTAATAAAAAAATATATGCATCTTTACATTGTATTTCTTTGAATTTCAATAAAATTAAAACCTGGAGGGTGTCACCCAGGTGCGGCCCGCACCCCCCTAGTGACGCCACTGGTTATTTGTAGAGCGCTAACAGATTCTGCAGCCCTATAAACAAATGCGAAGTACAACAAAACATTTATAGGGATCAAACGGGTAGAGGGTCCTGCCAAGAGTCGCACTGTTGTAGTCAGCTCTTAAGAAGGTGATCTACAAACAGCTAAACTCTTAGGCTTACATGCTAAGGGGGTTCAGGGGCTAGCAATGGAGGAGAGGAACTGGTATAAAGAAAGGTTAGTGTAGGTTGTATGCATCCCTGAACAGTAGAGTCTTTAGGGAGAACTTGAAGCTTTTAAAACTAGAGGAGAGTCTTGTGGAGCGAGGCAGAGAGTTCCACAAGATGGGAGCCAGTCTGGAGAAGTCCTTTAAATGGGAGTGTGAGGAGGTAACAAGAGAGGAGGAGAGTAGAAGGTCATGAGCAAAGCGAAGGGGACGGGAGGGAGAGTATCTGGAGACAAGGGCCTCTAGTTATGAAACTCTGGCAGACCTGATCCGCCAGTGCTGATCAGGTCCGCCAGACCTCGCTGAATACGGCGAGCAATACGCTCACCGTATTCATCATTGCACCAGCAGTTCACAAGAGCTGCTGGTGCAACGCCGCCCCCTGCAGACTCGCGGCCAATAGGCCGCCAGCAGGAGGGTGTCAATCAACCCGATCGTACACGATCGGGTTGTATTGTTGCGATATGTGTCCGCCTGCTTCATAACTGCTGTTTTTGATGAGTCTAATGACTCGCCAGAAACACGGAGCATCAAGCTCCATACGGAGCTTGATACATATACCCCAAGGTCTGAGATGTAGGGGGGAGCAGTGCAGATGAGGGCTTTGTATGTCAGAGTGATAGAACAGTACTGCAATTTTTATTAGTGGAGGGTAATTAAGTTAATATATAATGTAGACCTCACTTCATTCAATATTGGAACCCCAAAACCATATACTGTGGATTTAGTCTTAGATATTTATGTATGTAGGGTTGTTTATTACAGAAGAGTTGGAATGATATTTTCTGTAGTCTCCATATACATTGTCAATATGTAACACATAATTCATTCCCTAATCCTAATAAAAATATGTTACACTCTCGCTATCATTACAGATTAGTTGGAATGATTTGTTTCATAGTCAAAACACTAGCCGGCTTCTGATTGGCATACACCCCCCACATGACATAATAGTTGTTTAACATAATACGATTGGTTTAGCATGGTGATGTCAGAAAGTGTAACACTAGGATTGGTTAGATATCGTAACAATTACAGATCTGAGGAAGTATCATTATGTGCAGATCTTACAACTCACGCTCTTTATAACAGCTTAATCTTTAAGGATTACTGACGTATTTTGAACACACATCAAAAGATAACTAGGAATGAGAGCTACTAATAAAAAACGCTAATCGTAAGTACGGCGAAAACAAAAGTATGAGCATAATAAATAAATATATTCCCTATGAGTAATGATTTATTTATAGAGGTACATAAACAAATGAACAACAGAAATGGAGATAGGTGGTTAATATGGTAAAAACAAAGGGATTATGAATAGTACTCTTATGCATATAACCAAACATGTGTCCAACACTACACATCTATATTTGTGTTGGTTTATACTATATTCCTGCATCTTAGATGGTGCATACATAGATCTACATTTCATATGAAGTTTGATATATATATGTATATACCTGTTGGGTATTATTGTGATTGCCACATATGTGCTATGTCTTTTGCTTTTTTCTCTACATTGTATAACACTGTATATGTATTTATTCCAACTGTAGATTTGTTGTGAGTTACCAATTAATCAATTAATGATGTATGCTTTTTAAACGCCCCTTTGAGGGTGTGTACTTTTCCACCATTGGCCGGAAGTAGTTTAAATAGGATGTCAGTTAGAAGGTGCTTTATGCCTGATGAAACAGTCAATGCTAAGGCTGAGAAACGCATTGCATTTTTTATTCTTTTATAAACATTGCTTGTCACTTGTTTTTATTTGTTTTAAATAAACAACTTGTTTTAATACAAGCATTGGTTCAGCACCTTATTAAGTAGCACAGCTACTGCACCTGACATTTTACGGTTTGGAACATACCACTCACTGAGTGGGACAAGACACACCTGCATTGGTTCCAGTTTGCTTGGAGAGGGTTAGTTGGTACACCCCAAGTTACCAGCCTGCTTCTACCAGTACATAAGTGTACTTGGGCTAAATCGGGTATAAAAACCAAAGCGCCTTATAGGCTGGGTCTAAGAATAGTGTAAAATTGTGTAGTTGAAAAAAGCTAAATATAGTATAAAAATTTCCACTTTAATATCTTACAAACATGGATCCATGTTACAATCGGACAAACATAATAAAAACAAATAAAAACAGTAAACAGTATAGGATTACAAATAATATAAAACTCCAATTAGTTAATTGATATTAATTGATTTTTAGGGAATTAGAAAAACTATTAATCACAGAGGTTAAATACAAGGCAGAAATATCTTTCCTGCAAAAATGCTTAGAACTGGATATCATACCCAAAGGGTTATTAGTTCACAAAGAATGTGCATTTCCATTGTCAGACAATATTGCTGAAAAATGGAAGAAGGTACTAATAGAGACCTCTAGAAAACTAATAGAACTAATTATAGAATATAGAACAATGCTAACATCAAATATAGATCACAAAATAAAGGAGGATGAGGAGATTGTTCTAAATTTGGAAAATTCAGGGCCAGAAACTAAAGAGATAGCGGAAAGGAAAGAAAATCTAGTGAAGAAAGTAAGTAAAATTAAAGAGGATGTAATACAGAAAAAAACCAAAAAGCTGATGAAAGAGTTGAACATTAAAGAGAAAACAAATAACACGGTATTAGGTGATACTGATGCAGCAATAGAGAGCTTGGCTGAAGGGGGGACTGATATGGAACATAAAGCTGAATCCAATACCCCGAAACCTAATATAACATACCAAAATTCAGAACGAAGAGATATGGTTTTTGATAACTATAGAGAGGATAAATACATAGAGAATAGGCATGGGAATAATTTTTACCATCGATACAATGACCATGAGCAAAATAATGGGTTTTACACCTATGGTTACAAAGGTAGATATCATAGAAGACAATACTATGATCAAAGGTGGGAGAGGGGGCAACGATATAACAACAGAAATAGAGAACACTACCCCAACTATTGGAACCAGGCGAATAGGAACAGAAGGGACAATTCTAACCATTGGAATAGAGAGAGGAGATATGATGATTCAAGAAGAGGATTCGACCACTATAGGCCAGAATATGATACAAGAAGAAGGCCAGAGGAATCCAGTCATATAAGTCACCAGTATGGGACAGAAAGAGGATACAAGCAAGGAAGGATTAGACATCAATCTGAACATCAACACAATAGAGATAAGAAGCCTCAGGACCAACGGAACAATTATCATAGAGATCATGAGAACAGACGAGAGGGCGATAACCAAAAGGGATATCGGAAGAGTGAAAAGGAAGGAGAATTAGACAGAGGAGCCAATAAAATGGAGGAATGGAAGGAGATCCACAAAAAAAGAAAAAATGTGGACTTGAAATTGAAAACTCCAACCAAAACCACTACATCACAACCCTGCACCTCTGATACCCTGCCTGGGCCTTTTTTAGAATTGGGACACCACCACCAAAAAGGAAAAGAAAAACAGCAGACATCAAAAACAAGGGCAAGACACACAGGGGATGCAGAGGAGGTATAAAGATCAACAAGGCTAAATGGAAAGACAATAATGTGGAGAAAAAAGGGACAGATAAAGGAATCTTCAATTTAAGTTCCTATGCTTTAAATGACGACGAAAAGGCAGTTTTGAACTATGGACTGTCATTTGCTCCCTCAAGAGATCTTGATAAATTCTGCACTTTCGTGAATACGAAGGAATTCATCAGAAAATTAACTTTGAAAAGGTTATTTCTCAAAGCTGAATTAGAAAATGGGGCACATCCGAAGGAAAGTGGAGAGGCTGAAGTAAGGGACAAATATATACATACCGAATTAAAACCAAGGTCAAGTTTCTACCCTGTAAGCAGCAAAGGATCGGCAATAGAAGCCTTTGAAACTATTGTCTGCAAAGAGATAAGAGGGATACAAACAAGGAAATCAAAACATACAAAACAAAATCTGTCAAAAAAACAAAGAGAGACCATCACAAAGTTGGAACACAATCAGGATTTGACGATAAAACCTGCGGACAAAGGGGGAGGAATCGTCTTGATGGATAGAAAGGACTATGAGGCCGAAAATAGTCGAATTCTGAGTGACAGAAATACGTATGAGGAATTGAAAAGAAATCCTACAGATCTGTATAAGAGAGAACTTACAGACCTACTAAAGGAGGCTAATGAAGAGGGGATACTGAATGATAAGGAGTTTAACTACTTGAATATAAAGTATCCAATCATACCGATACTATACCACCTACCCAAGATCCACAAATCTCTAACCAGACCTCCCGGAAGACCAATAATCTCGGGAATAGGATCCTTGAGTTGTAACTTGTCGGAATATATAGATCAACATCTACAAAAACTCGTCAAGAAATTACCCTCCTATCTAAGGGATTCAACACAGGTCCTGAACCTGATAGAAAATATACCTTGGAAGGATGGCTATATACTGGCATCATGTGACGTGACGTCACTGTATACGAGTATCCCGCATGAGGAGGGAATCGAAGCAGTGAAGTTCTTTCTGGATAAAGAACCCGATATACCAACTAAACAAAACGAGTTCATACTGGAGAGCATACGATACATTCTAACACATAACTTCTTCAGCAACAATGGAAAGTTCTACCGACAGACTTGTGGAACAGCCATGGGGACCAGGTTCGCGCCAAGCTATGCGAATCTCTATATGGGAAAATGGGAGCAAATATTCTGGGACTCCTGTCCAGCGGGCGCGGACCTGGTCCTGTACAGGCGTTATATAGATGACATCATTCTAATCTGGAAGGGCACCTTGGAAGATCTGGTGTATACCATCGAAATTATGAATAAGAACGACGTGAATTTAAAGTTCACATATGAATGTAGCCAAACAGCTTTGACATTCCTGGATTTGAGGATAGAGGTGAAATGTGGAAAATTGGAAACATCAAACCACTTTAAGGAAGTGGACAGTAATAATTATGTCCACAAAGAGAGCTGCCACCTCGGTAGATGGAAGTACAACATCCCAAAAGGACAGATGTTACGGATGAGAAAGAACTGCTCCGACCCCTCCAAGTGGGAAGAACAAGCTTCGACAATAAAGGAGAAATTTATAGAGAGAGGCTATGACGAGAAAATGCTGGATGAGAAAATCGACGAAGTAAGGAAAATAGAAAGAAAAGAACTCACTAAATTCAGAGACAAGGCGAAGGACAAATCCTATAAAGATGACTTCAATGTAGCAATGATAACGGAATATAGTGAGAATAAACATATTATAGAGAATATATTCCGGAAACACTGGGCGCTGCTAAAAGACGATGAAATCTTAGGAAATAAACTGCCAGAGAACCCAAGATTCATATATAGAAAGACGAAAAATCTAAAGACAAGACTGGCACCTAGCCTCCTAAAGAAAACATCTGGAGGAATAGTGGATGTGTTTGGAAAGAAGGTGAAAGGATTCTTCCCTTGCCACACATGCAAAGCTTGTAAGTGTGGGACGAAAACAACTAAATTTAATTCCCATAATACCAAGGAGGAATTTAAAATTCAAGATCTGGTGCAAGGACAGAGGAGTGATCTACCTACTACAATGCCCATGCGGGCTGCAATATGTAGGTCAGACGTCCAGGATTCTTAGAGATAGGATCCGGGAACACCTGCTGATGATTGAAAAACTAAACACAGATACTCCACTATACCAGCACTTTGCGACCCAGCATCATGGAAACATCAATGCATTAAGATACATAGGAATCCAAAAAGTGGCCAAAAATTGGAGAGGTGGCAACTTTGAAAAACAACTATTAACTAATGAATCTAAATGGATATTCCTAATGGATTGTCTGCACCCAAAGGGTCTCAATAATAAAGAGGACCTCTCCCATCTGTTGAACCTTTAAAAATAATGAAAAATAAATAAAAATATAAGCATGGGTCTTCAATAAAACTACTATATGCTATGAAGAAATATTAGATTGGTGCATCTCTGTACAAAATGCACAGTCTCACGTGGGAAGATAGAAAAATCTAAACCCTATTAAGAATAATTGTTCATACTCTTCTCTCTCTATCTCATGGTATGGTTTATACTAATACAGATTTATATATATTATATTTCGTCCTCGATCTCCTGGTCTAGTTTATTGGGATTGTGAAATAGACATTTAATGACTTCTTCCTTAGTCCTCTGAGTATCAATTAATGAATATAGTCTTATCTGAAACCTTATAAAAAGGGTCCGAAGATGTCTACATGCTTTTTAGTGAATATTCACCTAACGTTTAGGAAGATATTCCCCTTATTAGAAGACAACAGCTATTTGCCCTATTAAGAAAAGATAAGATCTAGAAATCTCATCTACCAATTACATCATTGTAGCGAAGTGAGATTAGCACTTATATATAGACCTATAAATAGAAGCCTCCACCAGACAAAGTCTCCCTCTTATGAAGTTAGTACACATATATATGTACATATAGCGACACACGTGTACATACAGCTATATGAGAGCACGGGTTTAATCTTGTAAGGGATTAAACCGACCAGCCCCCGGTCCAAAGGTTTTAATATATAATGTATCCCGCACAACACATAGTTATCCTTTGAAGAGAACAATACAATATATATGGAGCATATGACAACGAAAATGCAGACACTCGAATTTGATATAGCTACCCTTTGAAGATAAGCTAACTTAATACACAAGTAGCATCTGATAGTAGCATCTGATAGATGTACATATAGCTACACACATGCACATACAGCTATATGAGAGCACGGGCTTAATCTTGTAAGGGATTAAACCGACCAGCCCCCGGTCCAAAGGTTTTAATATAAAACGTATCCCGTACAACACATAGTTATCCTTTGAAGAGAACAATATGATATATATGGAGCATCTGACAACGAAAATGCGACACTTGAATCTGATAGAGCTACCCTTTAAAGATAAGCTAACTTAATATATAAGTAGCATCTGATAGTGTAAATACAGACACTTTGACTTGATATATGAAAGTCCTCCTCCCACAAGGTACTCCACCTTGTTATATGTAAATCTCTAAGAGAAATATGGATCAAACAATGGGGAGTAGCCATAGAAGTATTCTTGTAAATATATATCTTTCACCAACAATATAGTTATAAATTAACTCATCTATCGGAATACGATAGATATAAGTATTAGATCAATCCAAATTAGAAAGTTGTTTTTATTATGGTAATTAACGCTGTGGGCACAGAATTATATATCTCATATTATGTGCTCGGTCCGCTTTGCGATACATTCTCTGTTACCTAGGACATAAACAACGCTCTAACCCACACCTTCTGAATTACACCAATAAGAACATCACTTTATAACACACCTCCCACCACCCAACTAACGCATGGGAGAATCAACCAATAGGATCAGTGTGTACGCTCACACCCACTCCGTATAGATGGAACCGCACAGAGATCGATCCTCCTGACACCACACATATATTTGCTTAAATTATTGCTTGAAAAACAAAGATTCTGAATAGTTGGTATGAGTTTAGGATCAACAAGTACATTTATTATTAGGTTTTTAAAGAAAGTATCTATGTGATGACATCCTCATAATTACAGGTCAATGCAGACCGGAAGTTATTGAACAGAATAGACCGGAAGAAATACCCACAGTAAAGAAAAAGCCGTATTTAGAAATACATATTTCCAAAGATAAACTAAGCGAAATACAAGGGAAGAATAAACAGAATTGAAAAACGGTACTATTGACAAAGGATAATCAAAAATAAGGAGTTTAATTAGTTTTATTCAAACTTAACGAAACAGGAAGCACTGTACGATCACTTCCGGTTTGCATTTGACAAATGGGTATAAAAGAGTACGCAGGACAGCATAATCCAGTCTTGAAAAAGGTCTAGTACAGACCGAAATGCGTCGACTGGTGAGTCTTTTTCCTTCTAATCAATTTGGGACTTTACGCTCTGCACTATTGTGTGTTTGTTTTCTACTTTTTAGGTGAAATCTGGGTCGGCCGGGCCCTTGACGAGTTTTTACATATCAGCACATCCCGGTACTGCTATAGGTTGCAGTTATTATTTCTTCACAGGATCTATCAAGGATACAATTAACCTTTTATTGATTACAGTGGCCACTGTTTTTTCATTTTTTCAATATGCACTTTTTTCACCATTTGTCGTGATGGATTGAACATTGCTTTTTTAAGTTTCTAAGGTTTTGAGGACTGTTTTGTGTTATTTTGCTTCTAGTTACACTTGTTATTTTTTGGATATTTGATCATCTGTAATTCACTGAATATTGTTATGTATTTTTATTGAATATTTGTTTATCTATTTTATGTCACATCGTTCACTTAAGATACACCCTGTATTATCACCTTAAGAATATATTAGGTCACACTAGTAGTCCTGTGTGTGGGGCACGCACCAGGATCTATTCTAGATCACCTCAGCAAGGTTTTAGCAATATTGAATTTGTGTATCACTACTATACGTTACACTTGTTAATAAGATTTTAGGAACATCGACACTGGTCCACCGAATTGTATTGTATTATCAATAGAACACACACCAGATTTGGTATCGTTATAACCTCTAACAAGGTTCCATTCACCTGCAGCAAGGTGCCAGAGTATTGACGGTCTCACTTAGAAAGGGGATCAGTCCATTTATATTAATTTAAACCAGCTACAAAGAGATTTTTTTCACTAATTGGAGTTTTATATTATTTGTAATCCTATACTGTTTACTGTTTTTATTTGTTTTTATTATGTTTGTCCGATTGTAACATGGATCCATGTTTGTAAGATATTAAAGTGGAAATTTTTATACTATATTTAGCTTTTTTCAACTACACAATTTTACACTATTCTTAGACCCAGCCTATAAGGCGCTTTGGTTTTTATACCCGATTTTCTAATTTCTTTTATTGACTACTAGGAGTCAATATCCAGAGCTAGGGTCATCTTGGGGCAGGCGCTTAGTGTACCACCCATTGCTACTTGTACTTGGGCTAAATGTGAGTACCCATTTGGCTTTGTCCACATCTAATCATCATATATGATTTGCTGATATACACATGAGGCGCCCCTCTGTTCTCTATTTTCTTGTGTATGTCAGAGTGAGAATTTTGTGTTTAATCCTAGAGGCAAAAGGAAGCCAGTGAAGGGATTGGCAGAGAGGTGCAGCAGATGAAGAGCAACGTGTAAGGAAGATGAGCCTGGCAGTGGCATTAATTATGGATTTAAAGGAGCTACGTGGCAGCTGGGGAGACCAGAGAGGACAGAGTTTCAGTAATCGAGGCGGGAAAGGATGAGCGAGTGGATTAAAATATTAGTTGCGTCTTGTGTAAGGAAATGTCTAATTTTAAAGATGTTTTTAAGGTGAAAGCGGCAGGGTTTAGCCAAAGACTGAATGTGAGGAGTGAAAGAAAGATCTGAGTCAAATGTGATCCCAAAACATTGGGCATGCGGGGTAGGGGTAATGATGGAGTTCTCAACAGTTATAGAGAGCTTGGGGGTGGAGATTTTGGAAGAAGGGGGTAAAATAAGGAGCTCAGTTTTGGAAAGATTTAGCTTGACGTAGTGAGAGGACATCCAGGAAGAGATGTGAGAAAGACAGTTAGTGACACGGGTTAGCAAGGAAGGAGATAGGTCTGGTGTAGAGAAGTAGATTTGGGTGTTGTCGTCATACAAATGATAATGGAAACTGTGGGACTTAATTAGGGAACCTATTGATGATGGGTAGATTGAAAAGAGAGGGGGACCGAGGACAGAGCCTTGCAGTACCCGACAGAAAGTGGTGACGGGGCAGAGGAGGTCCCAGAGAAGGCTACACTAAAGGTACGGTTTGACAGGTAGGAAGTGAACCAGATGCCAAAGGATTGGAGGGTTTGGAGCAAAATAGGGTGGTCAACAGTATCAAAGGCTGCGGATCAAGGAGGATAAGCAGAGAGAAGTGGCCTTTTGATTGTGCTTTAAGTAGGTAATTGGTAACCTTAACAATTGCCATCTATGGGGAGAGAAGGGGAAGAAATCCAGATTGCAGTGGGTCAAGGACGGAGTTTAATGTAAGGACATGGGATAGGCATGCATATACTAGCTTTTCGAGAAACTTTGAGTCAAGAGGGAGGAGGGAAATAGGGCAGTAGTTGGAAGGGGTTGGTTGGATCAAGGGAAGGTTTTTATTGAGGATAGGTGTGACCAGTGCATGTTTCAGAGATGAAGGAAATATACCGGTGCTGAGGGAGAGGTTGAAAATGTGTGTGAGTATAGGGGTTAGAGTAGAAGAGAGGTAGAGGAGTAGCTATGAGGGAATAGGGTCAAGGGAACAGGTAGTGAGGTGAGAGCGCAGTATAAGTGCAGACACTTATTCCTTAGTAACAGGGGAGAAAGAGCTAAGTTTATGGCTATTTGGGTTGTGGTTGATTAGTTAGAAATTGAGAGCTGGTTTCGTTTCTGATGGAGTCAATTTTGTTATTGAAGTGTCTGACAAAGTCTTGAGCTGACAGAGAAGTTGTATTAGGAGGTGGGGGTGGGCGTTGAAGAGTATGGAAAGTGGAGAACTACGTTTTGGGTCTAAAGAAAGATTAGAGAGAAGAGTAGAGAAGAGTAGAGAAGTAATGTTGCTTATAGAGATTAAGGGCAGAATAGTAGGAGTTCAAGATGAATTTGTAATGAAGAAAATCAGCTGAACTCCGAGATTTTCTCCAGTGATGCTCAGCAGTACGGAAACATCTGCGTAGGTACCGTGTCAGAGGAGTATGCCAGGGCTTAGGATGAGTGTGGTATTTTCGAGCTATGGTAAGAGGTGCCAGATTGTCAAGGACGAATGTAAGGGTGGAATTATTCGGCTTCCTCCAATCACTGCTTTCCCCCCAGGGGAATCATTGCCTGTGGCCATGCTGTGATTGGAGGAAGCCGGATTAGTCATTGCTGACATGTGAAGAGAGGATCTCCGGGCGGGGAAAGCTGCTCCGGCTATGAAGAGAAGAAAGGTAAGTTTTTAAACAAAACGGCTTTTTTCCAAACTGTTTTTTTTTTTTTATTGATTTTAAAGTCATACAACAAAGCAAAATATCATTCATATTTATGTTTTAATCAGCATTAAAGAAAATAGAAAGCAAAAACAGGTGCATACATTATCATATTAACATATTATCATATTAATATAGCATCTATAATCAAAGCATATTACTTTGTATTTGCATCTCTTCATATATAGATCTTAAAGCCGTTAATCAATTTTGTACCGTTAATAGAGGCTGGATTGGTTCAGTCTAAGGAGAGGAGAAAAAAGGGGGAAGGGGGGGAAAACCTCTCACCCCCCCTTCCCATCCCCCTTTCGCACATCCAGCATCAAATTTTACCACAAGAATATTAAGAATATTGATTAAAGGTTAAATTCCAGTCCAGCTTCGAGGAAACTGTCCTGCTATTATATTAATTAAGACATATTCTGTATTCCTAAATGGGGATACCAATTGTATCTGGAGATTCTCAGGTAGTGAAAGAATTACATTTTTCCATTTATTGAAAAATTTCCCTCAATGTAAATTAGAAAAATCTGATAGAACAAACTGCTCTGACATAAATTGTTTAATTAATACATTTTTACATGTCACAAACTTAGGGGGGTTGGTTGCCTTCCAGTCTTTAAAGGGACATTAAACCCAAATTTTTTCTTTCATGATTCAGATAGAGAATACCATTTTAAACAACTTTCTAATTTACTTCTATTATCTAATTTGCTTCATTCTCTTGATATTCTTTCCTGAAAAGAATATCTAGATAGGCTAAGTAGCTTCTGATTGGTGGCTGCACATAGATGCCTCGTGTGATTGGCTCACCAATGTGCATTGCTATTTCTTTAACAAATGATATCTAAAGATTGCACCAAATCAGATAATAGAAGTAAATTGGAATGTTGTTTAAAATTGTATGCTCTATCTGAATCGTGAAAGAAATGTTTTGGGTTTAATGGCCCTTTAAGGATTAAATTCCTAGTTATGAAAATAATCGTATTGATTAAATCATTTTCTTTATGCTTTTCTGAATATTTTACTAGAAAAAAGATATGTAAGATTTGTATATCAAACTCTACTAATAGCTTCCGTTTTAGCCAGAAATTAATTTGAGACCATAACTGAGCAATCTTTGGGCAAGACCAGAAATAATGAATAATATCTGCATATTCTGCACTACATTTTGGACATGTTTGTTTGGTTCCATACCATCTAATTAAATTAGCGTTAGTTATATATGTCTTCCTAACCAGTTTCAAATGGGATTCTCTCCAATTGGTAGGCACCCAAACTTTATTACTTATTTTAAAAGAATATTTTATTTCCTCTATGGTCAAACTGGGGAATTCTTTTTGCCACTTATCCTTTATGTCCATCAAATATTCTTCATTCTGAAAAGAATTAATCATATTGTAAACTATCGAAATTGCTACTTCTATATAATTTGATTATACTATCTAGAGTTCCCAGGGACCAGGTCGGTTTGTATTCTGTTTGTAAATTATTGATGTAATGGCGAACCTGCAAAAAAATCCTTTTTAGGAAGATCATAATTCTTGGCTATATTTATGAATGAGTTAACTGTCAAATCTTCTAATAATAGTTGTCTAATATATCTAAGGCCCTTCATTTTCCAACGATGGAATACTGATTGTGTGTGTCCAGGGTAAAATTCAGGGTTACCGGGGATACCTAATAGATCCGTACAAAAAGGGTTAACATCTATTCTGTGGCACAATAACTGCCAGGCCTTTATTATATTTTTAAATATTGTCATAGACAAAATTCTCTTAGAGATTCTATTTATAGGGCAATGTAGAAGCGTTTCTAGGTTAAATGGTGCAATTAAGCTGGTTTCAATTTGATAGAATGTTATATAATCTTTTACTATTATCCAGTCTATTGCATATTTAGCTAAAATTACTAGATTATAAGGTTCAATATCTGGAAATGCCAATCCTGCGGTTGCTTTATCACGTTGTAATTTATCTAAAGCAATTCTTGGCCTTCTCCCGTTCCAAATAAATTTGGAGCAACGTTTTTTAAAACATATGATGTCCTTTTTGTATAATAAGAGCAGGATATTTTGAAGTAGATATAGAATCTTGGGAAAAAGGATAGTTTTGATCAGCATTATTCGTGCCATCAAAGAGATAGGCAAGTTGGACCAAGTTAGCAATTTCCTTTTACATTCCTCAAATATTTCCCAGGTATTTAATTTGGTATGTTTCTTTGAAGGGGAGTTGACCTTTAAAGTCAGGGGGTTTATTTAACCATAATAATTCTGATTTCCCCTGATTGACTGTGTAGCCTGATATATCACTAAATAACTGTATTTTGTTTAACAATGCAGGAAGCGTGTTTTCTATGTCAGTTAAGTCAATAAATCGTCAGCATATAATGACAATACCATTTTTTGTCCCCCGATATGTATACCAGGTAGACAAGTTTGTAAGAGAATTGCAAATGGTTTTATGGATAAATTAAAGAGTAACAGGGATAAGGGACATCCCTGGCGTGTGCCTCTTTGTAACTTAAAATATTTGGACGTAGTCCCGTTAACCATCACAGCAGACATTGGGTTATTATATAGAATTATTATTAAATTAATAATATTGTCTTTAAACCCAAATTTGTCCAATGTCGTGAGTAGGTGGTCCCAACTGATAAAATCAAAAGCCTTTTCAGCGTCAACTGATAAGATTGCAGCATCCAACATCTCACATTGCATTCTATTTTTAACTCTGTCCTGAATATACTCAATTATCAACATGTTTTTTTTTATATATTTTTAACCGGATTCCTCCCTGGCATAAAGCCAGTTTGATTTTCATGGAAAATATTTTATATGTACGGTTTTAAATGATTAGCTATTATGGAAGTCAATAGCTTATAATCGGTATTAAGTAAATATATTGGGTGGTATGAGGCAGGGTTTTCTGGATCTTTATCTTTCTTAAGAATAAGTGAGATGTTGGATGTCGCAAAACCTGTCGAACATTTATTGTGTTGTAAGAAATAATTATTATATAGACCCTGTTAAACCGGAGAGACTTGTTCTGTTAATATTTGGTAAAATTCTGAAGGTAAATTATCGGGGCCAGGGGCTTTGTTTAGTTTAAGGGCTTTTATTCCTTCCTCAATTTCTTTTAATGTAATTGGACTGTTGATAATCTCAATTGTCTCTTGTGATAATTTTGGTAAAGTAACTTTATCCCAGAATTTGCCTCCTGATTAACTGTATCAGCTGTGTACAATTTTTTAAAGAATTCTAGAAAGGTTTTATGAATCTCCTTATTTGTAGTATATCTATTTGAACCTTGCATTATTGCCGCTATATTGTTCTTTGTTCTAACTTTTGTTATATAAGCTAGATATTTAGCAGACCTTCCTCTGAATCCTCCATATAGTGCTCTAACACGGGCGTCTTCCTGTATCATATTTTGTTTTAAAAATAAATCTCTCTGTGTTTTTAAATTTATATATTTGTCCCAATGAACTTTGCTAGGATGAGCTATGTATATATTGAAACCATTCTTAACGGAACTAGAAAGCTGTTCCTCCTGCTGTTTGTTTTTCTTTTTGATCTTACAGAGATAGGCATTTGTCTCTCCCCTCAAAACTGCTTTTCCACATTCCCAGAAAACTTAATATTTATGTTTATATATGGAGTTAAAATTTACATATTCTTGCCATCTGCTTTTAAGCCAATTTTGAAATGAGTTATTTTGTGCTAAATATTTTGGTAAGAATACATCATTAGTAGGGCATCTTTGATACATTTTTAAGTCTATTCCTAATGAAATTATAGCATGATTGGATACGACAATATCATGTATAGTTGTATTTATTCTTCTGCCTGTCATGATATCAGCAATTAAAAACATATCAATTCTGGAGAAGGTTTGGTGTGATTTCGAGAGACATGTAAATGCTTTGGTATCTGGGTTTTGAAGCCTCCAAAGTTAAAGTCGCCACCTATTATCAAATTTTGACCTCTGTGAGCCATTAGCTTAACTGCCAATGAATCCCAGAATTGAGTGTCAACTATATTTGGACCATAGAGATTACACAAAATAAAAAGTGTGTTATTTATTTCAATATGTACAATCAGAAATCTACCTACTGGATCTATTATTTTCTTTATTATTCGATATGCCAGTTGCTTATTAATTAAAATTACGACTCCATTCTTTCTATTATCGAAATCTGAAGAGATTAGCTCACCTACCCATTTAATCTTTAATTCTAAAGCTTCTTTTTCTTGTAAATGTGTCTCTTCTAACATCACCATATCAGCTTTATGGGTGCCTAAAAGTTTGATTATGGTCTTCCGTTTTATTGGGGATTAGATTCCACCTACGTTCCATGACAATATTTTCAATTTCTCACTCATTTACATAGTGTATAGATTAATTATTCGTCAGATCACTAGGATGTAGAGAGGGAGATAAAAAAAATATATAAAATAAATGAATAAAAAATAATAATATAACAACCACCCTTAGACTGGACCATATATCAGTAATAGTACTCCCTAAAATAATATTAATTTTGCCTCTGACTATTTTATTAGCTGATAGGCATATTTGATGGCCAAAATTCACCAACAACAAGCTAATGTCAAACATTTTCTTTATCCTAAAATTCTTAAAAAATAAACATCATACAATAAACACAAAATTGTACCCACATTTCCCCTTATCTTTGCAGAATACTTTAGCTTCTTGAGGGGTATCTAAAACCTTAGATTCTCCATCTATTGACAAAATTAATTTGGCTGGGTACATTAACCGGACATTATAGTTTGCTTTGATCAGTTTTGTGCAAAAAGGAGACATTAGTCTTCTTTTTGCCGAAGTTTCAGCCGAGAAGTCTTGGAATAACATTATTTTATTTTGTGCTAAAAGCACTGGACTCACTTTCCTATAGTTTCTCAGCATATTAACTTTGTCTGTAAATTTTAAAAATTTAACAATTATGGGTCTGGGTTGTAATGTGCCATCAGTGTTCCTACGATTTATCCCAGTCCAATGTATCCTCTCTATCTGTATGGGTTGCGTATCTGGATGCATATTCAATAGATTTGGGAGGGTACTGGTAATAAAGTGCACTGAATCTTTAAACTCAGTAGACTCAGGAAGGCCTATAATCCTTATATTGTTGCGACGTGCCCGGTCTTCAAGGTCTTCTAACTTTTTTTGCAGTATTTGCCAGTATTTGTTTGTAATAATGAATTGGTTTGTTCTAACTGATTAGAGAAAGAGATAGAGAGGGCGCCACATAGCGTGATATTGTTTCAAAAGGAGTGATACAAAAGCAGAGAGGTAATGCGCTTACCAATAACTGTGGTACTGTGCTGTGACAATCGCTTTGGTATCTGAAGAAACGACCCTTGGAGGTTGAGAAACGCGTTATAAATAAAGCCTTTTATAATTCTTTTAACCTTGGAAGTTGCACACCCTTTTTTAACACAACTACATTGAGCAAAATATCAAAGTTGCCAAACTAAGATACGCTCACAGCAAACATTTCAATCTAAAGAAAGAGTCCCAGGAAGGAGCCTGTCTGACAGTGTACTAGCCACTGATTTAAGTGCTAGCAGGCGAGATTGTACTGGTCACAGCACAGTACCACAGTTATTGGTAAGCGCATTACCTCTCTGCTTTTGTATCACTCCTTTTGAAACAATATCACGCTATGTGGCGCCCTCTCTATCTCTTTCTCTAAACAGTTACATCTCCGCTCTCTGGGAATAAGAGGAGCTGCCTTCACAGAAACATCGACGATCAAGATTACCACATACAAACGGACTGTAATCATTTTTTCCACAGCCATCAGCCGAGTAAGATATACTCGATAAAGACTGAGTAACTATTTGCGAGAATATTATATGTCTAGGATTATATTTTCTTTTTTTATTGTATGTCTTTTATGTCTATAACAGCGCGCCTTTGTATCCCCTTATGAGATACTATACACCTTTGTTCTAACTCAATCAATCCGTCTTCTAGGTCTGAGACCCTAGTTTCTATCTCGTCTAATCTGGCAGTAAACTGTCTGACTTCAATTGATAGTATATTAATATCTTTTTTGATTTCTAGCTTTAAAGAGTCTAGTTGAGAGGAAAACATATTGGATATTTGTGTGACTATGTCAGATACACTGTTTGTGGTTTATTGTGTCACAGTGTCTAATTGTGGAGGATCTGGACTTAATTCTGTACTTTTAATGGTGTTTTTCTTATCCCTGTGTCTTGGAGGCATGGCTGGGGAGTTCCTTTTAGAGGCAGACATATATCTGTCCATCGAATTACATTGAGAGATGGGAAGCCCGTGGAATAGCTCAGTGTGAAGTATGGAGTGTTCGCATAATTCTGTAATACTAATGAAGCTGGAAAGGGAGTGAGAGAAAAAAAAAATAAAAAAAAAAAAATTAATGTGTATCTAGTTACCAAGTGATTATGGTAAATTAGTGAATGTGAATATAAATACAAAAGAAGTGTGTAGGGGTAAGGTGCCAAAACAGTGAAGTGAAAGTGCTTATTGCCTTATCTCCCAGACTAATTCTGATTATAATTGACCTATGGTTCATTTAAGCACCATTAATGCACCATTAATGCTTCAATACCTGCATATATATTAAACCCAAACAAGCCAGATTCTACAATTAACGTGCAAGCTTAAACTGTATACCTTCACAGATTCTGTATAACCGAGAGGAAAAAAAAGCAACAGCATTAATATACTTTAACTAAATGCTGTAAAGTTATTGAGCGATAGTTTCTGAAATGATTTGGCTCAATTCCTGTGCCAAATTTCAGCAGTTTATATCCTCTAGACCCAGCACTTAATTACTATTCATATAATGTTATAATTTAAACCACATAGCACTTCAGTATCTACTCATACCTGTGTTAAACGCAGGCATACCAAGTTCTACTGTTTAATAAAATAAGATTACTTGTTATTACTTATTACTTATTACCTAGAGAAATATTATTGTTCTTTTGAAGAACTGGTATACAAATTGTGTGTTAAATCTTTGTTTGAACAGCTGAATGGCATCCAATATATATCCTAAATTAACATAAAAATACAGCACTTTATACTAAACATTATTACTAATTACTAAATTTCAACCACAGCTATATTTATATAACTTCAAAGCATGGCTAGAAGTCTAGCATATGAATATATTTTTTAAAAGTTAATGTTTCCAATTTGCCCATATGGTTTAAGTCCTATATTTCTCAGCATCCGGTATTTGAATAGTACCAAATTTTGAGAAAAAAACATACTTGTTAGGCTCCTACCCAAAGGTTATGGGAACAAATCAGTAAAATCCTAGCCAGTAGGATTATGGTGATGATATCTCATATGTAAATACAGGTACTTGTGACTTAGCTCAGGAAGTGACTATAAATGATCTTAAATAGTTATAGGCAAAAGTCTCCTTCCAATATATTCTCTGCTCCTACCCGTGGGTTATGGGAGCTTTCCAGGGCTATACTCCTACCCAAAGGATTATGGGAGTTTCGTTATGGTGTTGTAGTCACACTTTATGATGTTCCCCAGTATTAAATATTGAGCTATTTGGCAATATATAAGGACTGACCTTGAGGCATCCACATATTTTATCCCCAGATATTGTAAAAATCTCCTTGACTGATAGGTGAAACTTGGGTATATATTAATAGGCCGTGACGTCTCACAACAGATCCAAAACCATGTCCAACGATGGAACCAGCTTACAGAGGAGTGCCAGCATGAACTTCAAAGCCATACAAGGGAGAAAAAAAACCAAGTAACTGAAAGTACCTGCAAGAGCCCCTGTTATCTATGGCTCCTAATAATCTTGGTTTCTGCGGTAGCAATCCAGTCCTTCGTCCCCAACGTTAACCAGCATAGAGTGAAAAGGGAACTTTTGGTCAGCTGCTCGCTTATGTTAAATGGCTGTCACTGATGTTACCAGCCAAGCCCCATCTGCGGCGTCTTCGGCGTCTCCCGTACTCATCACCACTCTAGCCAAGTCTCCTTCGAGGGTGGTTCTACGGTAATCGTGAGGTTGTGTGGTCGCTCCCTCTGCAGGAGCCTCCTTGTAAACGGGTCTTCCGTAGCGCATCCAAGCCTGTTGATCCAAACCGCAAGCTGACGGCTAAGGATCACTGCGCCAAACAGAGCTGATAGTCAGAGCTCAAAAAAGAGGCGCACATGTGCAAGCTGCCTGCTTCTAAACTGTTTTTAATAGTATTTTTAAAAACCGGACTTTCTTTCATCAAAGATTACCTTCACTTTAATTCTATCTCAGCAGTAACCTCTAACGTATTATATATTTACATAACAATATTTCTTTCATGTAATTAGCAAGAGTCCATGAGCTAGTGACGTATGGGATATACATTCCTACCAGGAGGGGCAAAGTTTCCCAAACCTCAAAATGCCTATAAATACACCCCTCACCACACCCACAATTCAGTTTTACAAACTTTGCCTCCGATGGAGGTGGTGAAGTAAGTTTGTGCTAGATTCTACGTTGATATGCGCTCCGCAGCAAGTTGGAGCCCGGTTTTCCTCTCAGCGTGCAGTGAATGTCAGAGGGATGTGAGGAGTATTGCCTATTTGAATGCAGTGATCTCCTTCTAAGGGGTCTATTTCATAGGTTCTCTGTTATCGGTCGTAGAGATTCATCTCTTACCTCCCTTTTCAGATCGACGATATACTCTTATATATACCATTACCTCTGCTGATTCTCGTTTCAGTACTGGTTTGGCTATCTACTATATGTAGATGAGTGTCCTGGGGTAAGTAAATCTTATTTTTTGTGACACTCCTAGCTATGGTTGGGCACTTTGTTTATAAAGTTCTAAATATATGTATTCAAACATTTATTTGCCTTGACTCAGAATGTTCAAGTTTCCTTATTTTTCAGACAGTCAGTTTCATATTTGGGATAATGCATTTTAATTTAACATTTTTCTTACCTTAAAATTTGACTTTTTCCCTGTGGGCTGTTAGGCTCGCGGGGGCTGAAAATGCTTCATTTTATTGCGTCATTCTTGGCGCGGACTTTTTTGGCGCAAAAATTCTATTTCCGTTTCCGGCGTCATACGTGTCGCCGGAAGTTGCGTCACTTTTTGACGTTATTTTGCGCCAAAAATGTCGGCGTTCCGGATGTGGCGTCATTTTTGGCGCCAAAAAGCATTTAGGCGCCAAATAATGTGGGCGTCTTATTTGGCGCGAAAAAATATGGGCGTCACTCTTGTCTCCACATTATTTAAGTCTCATTTTTTATTGCTTCTGGTTGCTAGAAGCTTGTTCTTTGGCATTTTTTTCCCATTCCTGAAACTGTCATTTAAGGAATTTGATCAATTTTGCTTTATATATATGTTGTTTTTTTCTCTTACAAATTGCAAGATGTCTCACGTTGCATCTGAGTCAGAAGATACTACAGGAAAATCGCTGTCAAGTGCTGAATCTACCAAAGCTAAGTGTATCTGCTGTAAACTTTTGGTAGCTATTCCTCCAGCTGTTGTTTGTATTGATTGTCATGACAAACTTGTTAAAGCAGATAATATTTCCTTTAGTAAAGTACCATTGCCTGTTGCAGTTCCTTCAACATCTAAGGTGCAGAATGTTCCTGATAATATAAGAGATTTTGTTTCTGAATCCATAAAGAAGGCTATGTCTGTTATTTCTCCTTCTAGTAAACATAAAAAATCTTTTAAAACTTCTCTCCCTACAGATGAATTTTTAACTGAACATCATCATTCTGATTCTGATGATTCCTCTGGTCAGAGGATTCTGTCTCAGAGGTTGATGCTGATAAATCTTCATATTTATTTAAAATGGAATTTATTCGTTCTTTGCTTAAAGAAGTCCTAATTGCTTTAGAAATAGAGGTTTCTGGTCCTCTTGATACTAAATCTAAACGTTTAAATAAGGTTTTTAAAACTCCTGTAGTTATTCCAGAAGTTTTTCCTGTCCCTGATGCTATTTCTGCAGTAATTTCCAAAGAATGGGATAATTTGGGTAATTCATTTACTCCTTCTAAACGTTTTAAGCAATTATATCCTGTGCCGCCTGACAGATTAGAATTTTGGGACAAGATCCCTAAAGTTGATGGGGCTATTTCTACCCTTGCTAAACGTACTACTATTCCTACGTCAGATGGTACTTCGTTTAAGGATCCTCTAGATAGGAAAATGGAGTCCTTTCTAAGAAAAGCTTATCTGTGTTCAGGTAATCTTCTTAGACCTGCTATATCTTTGGCTGATGTTGCTGCAGCTTCAACTTTTTGGTTGGAAACTTTAGCGCATCAAGTAACACATCGTGATTCTCATGATATTATTATTCTCTTCAACATGCTAATAATTTTATCTGTGATGCCATTTTTGATATTATCAGAGTTGATGTCAGGTTTATGTCTCTAGCTATTTTAGCTAGAAGAGCTTTATGGCTTAAAACTTGGAATGCTGATATGGCTTCTAAATCAACTTTACTTTCCATTTCCTTTCCAGGGTAACAAATTATTTGGTTCTCAGTTGGATTCCATTATTTCAACTGGTTACTGGTGGGAAAGGAACTTTTTTACCACAGGATAAAAAATCTAAAGGTAAAAACAGGGCTAATAATCGTTTTCGTTCCTTTCGTTTCAACAAAAGAACAAAAGCCTGATCCTTCATCCTCAGGAGCAGTTTCAGTTTGGAGACCATCTCCAGTCTGGAATAAATCCAAGCCAGCTAGAAAGGCAAAGCCTGCTTCTAAGTCCACATGAAGGTGCGGCCCTCATTCCAGCTCAGCTGGTAGGGGGCAGGTTACGTTTTTTTCAAGGGAATTTGGGTCAATTCTGTTCACAATCTTTGGATTCAGAGCATTGTTTCAGAAGGGTACAGAATTGGTTTCAAGTTGAGACCGCCTGCAAAGAGATTTTTTCTTTCCCGTGTCCCAGTAAATCCAGTAAAAGCTCAAGCATTTCTGAAATGTGTTTCAGATCTAGAGTTGACTGGAGTAATTATGCCAGTTCCAGTTCCGGAACAGGGGATGGGGTTTTATTCAAATCTCTTCATTGTACCAAAGAAGGAGAATTCCTTCAGACCAGTTCTGGATCTAAAAATATTGAATCGTTATGTAAGGATACCAACGTTCAAGATGGTAACTGTAAGGACTATCTTACCTTTTGTTCAGCAAGGGAATTATATGTCACAATAGATTTACAGGATGCATATCTGCATATTCCGATTCATCCAGATCACTATCAGTTTCTGAGATTCTCTTCCTAGACAAGCATTACCAGTTTGTGGCTCTGCCGTTTGGCCTAGCTACAGCTCCAAGAATTTTTACAAAGGTTCTCGGTGCCCTGCTGTCTGTAATCAGAGAACAGGGTATTGTGGTATTTCCTTATTTGGACGATATCTTGGTACTTGCTCAGTCTTTACATTTAGCAGAATCTCATACGAATCGACTTGTGTTGTTTCTTCAAGATCATGGTTGGAGGATCAATTTACCAAAAAGTTCTTTGATTCCTCAGACAAAGGTAACCTTTCTGGGTTTCCAGATGGATTCAGTGTCCATGACTCTGTCTTTAACAGACAAGAGACGTTTAAAATTGATTACAGCTTGTCGAAACCCTTCAGTCACAATCATTCCCTTCGGTAGCCTTATGCATGGAAATTCTAGGTCTTATGACTGCTGCATCGGACGCGATCCCCTTTGCTCGTTTTCACATGCGACCCTCTTCAGCTCTGTATGCTGAAGCAATGGTGCAAGGATTACACGAAGATATCTCAATTAATATCTTTAAAACCGATTGTTCGACACTCTCTAACATGGTGGACAGATCACCATCGTTTAATTCAGGGGGCTTCTTTTGTGCTTCCGACCTGGACTGTAATTTCAACAGATGCAAGTCTCACAGGTTGGGGGAGCTGTGTGGGGATCTCTGACGGCACAAGAGTTTGGGAATCTCAGGAGGTGAGATTACCGATCAATATTTTGGAACTCCGTGCAATTTTCAGAGCTCTTCAGTTTTGCCTCTTCTGAAGAGAGAATCGTTCATTTGTTTTCAGACAGACAATGTCACAACTGTGGCATACATCAATCATCAAGGCGGGACTCACAGTCCTCTGGCTATGAAAGAAGTATCTCGAATTTTGGTTTGGGCGGAATCCAGCTCCTGTCTAATCTCTGCGGTTCATATTCCAGGTGTAGACAATTGGGAAGCGGATTATCTCAGTCGCCAAACGTTGCATCCGGGCGAATGGTCTCTTCACCCAGAGGTATTTCTTCAGATTGTTCAAATGTGGGAACTTCCAGAAATAGATCTGATGGCGTCCCATCTAAACAAGAAACTTCCCAGGTATCTTTCCAGATCCCGGGATCCTCAGGCGGAGGCAGTGGATGCATTATCACTTCCTTGGAAGTATCATCCTGCCTATATCTTTCCGCCTCTAGTTCTTCTTCCAAGAGTAATCTCCAAGATTCTGAAGGAATGCTCGTTTGTTCTGCTGGTAGCTCCGGCATGGCCTCACAGGTTTTGGTATGCGGATCTTGTCCGGATGGCCTCTTGCCAACCGTGGACTCTTCCGTTAAGACCAGACCTTCTGTCACAAGGTCCTTTTTTCCATCGGGATCTGAAATCCTTAAATTTAATGGTATGGAGATTGAACGCTTGATTCTTGGTCAAAGAGGTTTCTCTGACTCTGTGATTAATACTATGTTACAGGCTCGTAAATCTGTATCTCGAGAGATATATTATAGAGTCTGGAAGACTTATATTTCTTGGTGTCTTTCTCATCATTTTTCCTGGCATTCTTTTAGAATACCGAGAATTTTCAGTTCCTTCAGGATGTTTAGATAAGGGTTTGTCCGCAAGTTCTTTGAAAGGACAATTCTCTGCTCTTTCTGTTCTTTTTCACAGAAAGATTGCTATTCTTCTGATATTCATTGTTTTTGTACAAGCTTTGGTTCGTATAAAACTGTCATTAAGTCAATTTCTCCTCCTTGGAGTTTGAATTTGGTTCTGGGAGCTCTTCAAAGCTCCTCCGTTTGAACCTATGCATATCATTGGACATTAAATTACTTTCTTGGAAGTTTTGTTCTTTTGGCCATCTCTTCTGCCAGAAGAGTTTCTGAATTATCTGCTCTTTCTTGTGAGTCTCCTTTTCTGATTTTTCATCAGGATAAGGCGGTGTTGCGAACTTCTTTTGAATTTTTACCCTAAAGTTGTGAATTCCAACAACATTAGTAGAGAAATTGTGGTTCCCTTCATTATGTCCTAATCCTAAGAATTCTAAGGAGAAATCGTTGCATTCTTTGGATTGTTGTTAGCAGCTTTGAAATATTATGTTGAAGCTACGAAATCTTTTCCGTAAGACTTCTAGTCTATTTGTTATCTTTTCCGGTTCTAGAAAAGGCAGAAGGCTTCTGCCCATTTCTTTGGCATCTTGGTTGAAATCTTTATTCATCTTGCCTATGTTGAGTCGGGTAAAACTCCGCCTCAGAGAATTACAGCTCATTCTACTAGGTCGTTTCTACTCTCCCTGGGCGTTTAGGAATGAAGCTTTCGGTTGACCAGATCTGCAAAGCAGCTACTTGGTCCTCTTTGCATACTTTTACTAAATTCTACCATTTTGATGTATTTCTTCCTTCTTGAAGCAGTTTTTTGGTAGAAATGTACTTCAGGCAGCGGTTTCAGTTTGAATCTTCTGCTTATGTTTTTCATTAAACTTTATTTTGGGTGTGGATTATTTTCAGCAGGAATTGGCTGTCTTTATTTTATCCTCCCTCTCTAGTGACTCTTGTGTGGAAAGATCCACTTCTTGGTTAGTCATTATCCCATACGTCACATAGCTCATGGACTCTTGCTAAATTACATGAAAGAGAAAACATTAATTTTATGTAAGAACTTAGCTGATAAATTCATTTCTTT
This sequence comes from Bombina bombina, assembly GCF_027579735.1. Lineage (NCBI taxonomy): Eukaryota > Metazoa > Chordata > Amphibia > Anura > Bombinatoridae > Bombina > Bombina bombina. The sequence continues at coordinate 59,202,126 of NC_069500.1, read as the reverse complement.
CATATTAGCAAAGAGTCCCATGAGGCCCCGCCCTTTTTTTGTGGTGGTTATGATTTTGTATAAAGCACAATTATTCCAATTCCTTATTTTATATGCTTTCGCACTTTTTTATCACCCCACTTCTTGGCTATTCGTTAAACTGAATTGTGGGTGTGGTGAGGGGTGTATTTATAGGCATTTTGAGGTTTGGGAAACTTTGCCCCTCCTGGTAGGAATGTATCTCTCCATACGTCACTAGCTCATGGACTCTTGCTAATATGAAAGAAATGAATTTATCAGGTAAGTTCTTACATAAATTATGTTTTTTGATTAATGAATTATGAATATTAATAATCAATCATAAAATTACCATCACAATATCAATTCTGATATGATAGAAACGTCCAATACACTCCAGTGAAATTTATATATCCTCTGTAGTGTATTTCCAAAATGCTAATGAGATATCTAGAAATGATGACAATACAATTATTATGAACATTAATATTTAATCTCCAATTAAATTAATTCATGAGTTCTGACCAGTTAAAACTTTATATACACATTGAAAATATTTTGTAGAAATAGTGTATTAATTATGACCAGTTATTTATGTCTAGGTTGTTACATATTCTTACAAAGCAAGCTATAAAAATATTTCATAATCGTCTGGTTCTTTAGTATTATGGACGCAATATTTCTATAAATTAACCTTGACTCCAAATGAATCCACTTATTAAATAATCACACATGAATTATGCTAGAACAATTTATAACATTGATCCAATGCCAAAATATAGATTAATGATTTAACAACACTTGATTAATTAAATATATCCCAATGTTATAATAAGAGTCTTAGCTCAAATTCAATACAGTCTAATAGAATTTCCAGTGAAATACAATTATCTATTTCAACCCAATATAATCTATAATACTTAAAATTATCAACCAGAGAAATGTGTATGTTATCAACACAATAGCCAATTTATGTGCAGTCCCTTAAAAGATCTCACAGTAGATAAAACTTAATTTATAAATATGGAATACAAACCTTTTCCTAATAATAAAATTACTTAGCACCAATATAATTATTTCCTGGACTACACAGGCCTAAGGAACACCTACCTGTAACTACAAATTTCACTTACAATTGGCAACTACACTTAAACTATGGCTATAGAATACCTATGATTTAAAAAATTAAAAATATATAACATACGTTAATATGTTACCAGTAACCAATATGAGAATTCAATATCCCAATGTTTTATTGGTCATACGTGAAGAAGGTATCACTATTTTGCAGGGGCACAGGGTCCACAAAGTTATCTCTCTTGCCCAAAGAGAGTGTCCAGCCAGGGAGTCAGAGAAAATATCCCAAACCGTTTGTATCTCTGTTTTTTCCAAGTGACCCCCCTCCTTGCAATGTGTGAAAGCCTATAGTCATAGACCACTCCTTCATTCTCTTTAACAATTGAATGTCCGTTGTTATCTGACTTGTAAGCTGTGTTCCAGAAACAATAAAAAAATCTATTATTATTTAAAAAACAAAAACTACATTACAAAGTAAACTTACACTCATAATAACACAATCTAATAAAAATTATTTAAAAAAAAAGGCTCAAAGATATTAGGTCTCAGAAAACAAAAGGCAGGCAAAGGGCTTTAACATAGACATACATACATATACATGTCTAAATATGTTTATGTGTATATACAGTATCTCACAAAAGTGAGTACACCTCTCATAATTTTGTAAATATTGTATTATATCTTTTCATGTGACAACACTGAAGAAATTACACTTTGCTACAATGTAAAGTAGTGAGCGTACAGCCTGTATAACAGTGTAAATTTGCTGTCCCCTCAAAATAACTCAACACACATAGCCATTAATGTCTAAACCGTTAGCAACAAAAGTGAGTACACCCCTGATTGGAAATGTCCAAATTGGGCCCAATTAACCATTTTCCCTCCCTGGTGTCATGTGACTCTTTAGTGTTACAAGGTCTCAGGTGTGAATGCAGAGCAGGTGTGTTAAATTTGCTGTTATTGCTCTCACACTCAGTCATACTGGTCACTGGAAGTTCAACATGGCACCTCATGGCAAAAAATGGAGGATCTGAAAAAAAGAATTGTTGCTCTACATAAAGATGGCCTAGGCTACAAGAAGATTGCCAAGACCCTGAAACTGAGCTGCAGCACGGTGGGCAAGACCATACAGCGGTTTCACAGCTCCCCTCAGAACAGGCCTCGACCAAAGAAGTTGAGTGCACATGCTCAGCATCATTGGGAAATAGACATATGAGTGCTGCCAGAATTGCTACAGAGGTTGAAGGGGTTGGGGGTCAGCCTGTCAGTGTTCAGACCATACGCCGCACACTGCATCAAATTGGTCTGCATGGCTGTCATCCCAGAAGGAAGCTTCAGCAATAAGAAGTACTATGCTTTACTAACACGCATGCAGCTTTGGCAGGACTTATCCCATTTTGCTAAAGTCTGGCTGAAGACAATACCGCTATATGTGGAAAATCATCCTGGTGTGATTTGGTTGTTTTCTTCAGCAATACACTCTTGTGAGAATTTTATCTCAATATATGCAGGCATCTCTATGTAAACTGCTGTGTCTCTATGTAACTGCTGTACTGAGGCAATTCATTATGGAGGATGTATTACTATGTTCCACTATCTATCTTATTGCTAATAACCATTGCAATAGCTATTCTTCATACTTGCATGTAACTCACTATCTATCTTATTGCTAATAACCATTGCAATAGCTATTCTTCATACTTGTATGTAACTCTTTGTAATTGTTGCTATACTGCCATTATTGTTGTTCCTGAAATCTTTGCAAAGCACCTATCACTACTTAGATCCCTAAAAATTTACCTGTCCGGTAATTATCCCTTGTATTGACTTGGGTACCGTGTACAGCTTGGGTGTAGCAGTGTACTAGGTGTCTTTGGATTGTATTTTTGCCAATATTATGATTATGATGTGCACATCTTCAGGGTTTTAATTGGCCACATGTACTATATTGTTTGTTCAACATACTTTACCTTGTGTTGCTAACATTTACCCAAGGCCAGCACACAACTGGCCTATTGCTATGTTTAGACAGTTAGGATTTACTTCTTTCTGTACTATTAATAAATTATTTTTTGTTCTCAGTGATTGTACTGGTCAGAGATTCATTCCAATTGTTTAATTTAGCTACACTTTTGAGCTATTTTTTATAAAAAAAAGAGTGCTTGATTCCCTATCTATGCAGGGCCTTAAGAAATTTTTGATGGTCCTTGTTCTCCTCTTGTAGTTTGTTGAAGAATAATTTTTTATAGGGTCTGCACCACATTAAAATTATAATCTAGCATAACATTAATGTTTTCTAAAGTTTGATAAAATTGTTTTTGGAAAAAGACACATTTATAGTAGCCATTTGTCCTGTACCCTTTTTGTTTTTATATATATATATATATATATATATATATATATATATATATATATATATATATATATATATATATATATATATATATATATAGACTTATCAGCACTACTAGTCAAATAATAATTGCAGTCATTCAAAACTGATGTTCTCAATTTAGAGATACACCAATCAAGGTGCACGGTAGTGGTAAACCTATTGAATATTTAAAAAAAGAGAGAGAAAAGACCACTATTACTCCCAGCACAAGACTATTACATATAAATAGGCAAAATGACCCCAGGGGAGACCAGGAGGACTAAGGGAAATTAGTAAAGCAGAAAAAACAAAAAATACCTAAAAAGTGTAATGATAAACATAATGTATTAGTTGTAGGCAACAATAAGACAAATTGTTTAAATTCGGCAATGCAAACTGCAATATAAAGCAAAATTCCTACAACATGACCATAATAGCATTCTAAACCATGGATAACAATTGTTGAATGATTATTGAAATCATGCAGTTTCACAAACTATCTGCTATTACATTACAGAGGACAAAGTTCAAGTTCCATTTGAAGATACCTTCTTCTCTACTGACTATCTCTCAGATAGACGATGTCCTCGTATTAGTAGATGTGGTTGTGTTGGGAATTATATTTGTAATCCACCAGACTGCATAAATGTACGATAATTTAAGGCTGTAGGCATTATCACATTACAACAAACAGTCCATCACACCCTCTGACTTACAGACCACAGGTTAATCCTAAATAACCGCTTCACAGAGGTGATAGTGTGTGTGTAAGTAGCGTGGGTTAGAATGCAGCAAGTAAAAATGCAGGTAGCGTATCTCAATAGATAAGTATGCAGCAAGTTAAAGATGCAGGTAGCGTATACCAATATGCAGCAAGTTACAGATGTAAGTAGCGTGTGTTAGTATGCAGTAAATAAGAGAAGCAGGTCAAGCTTGAATCCACAAAGTCATGCATACCAAGTAATTTCTCACACCCTCTGACTTATGGATAACAGGTTATAACTTATTCACATAACCGCTTCACAGAGGCATCTGCGTATGTGTTACAAATCCACAATGTAATTACCTGTTCCAAAGTAGATACAAACAGACGCTACATATCAGCTGCAATTTCACCTGTATCAGTAGTTCCCAGACACATTGATTCTTTATACTCATTCATTTTTGATCGACAGAAAATTGTAAGGCTCTTAAGCGCACAGCACGCCTTCACTAGCAAGCCCCATGAAGCAGAAACAATTTGAGTTGGCGGTGTTCAGCTGACAACACCGCCAAAGTTCAACTGCTAGGCGTGTTTCACCCGTTCCGGCTTAATTTCCATCTATTTAAACAATAGTCGCCGCCTATTTTAACTATTTGTTGCCTGGTGGAATATTATCATGACATTTCTATAGTAGTTGCCAAACAATTATCAATATATAACATATATCTTTTCGTTATACACAGCATATTTACCTTAAATTAAATTTCAAAGACATCTCACCCATGCACCATATAGACAAAGATGGCTGTATACTTGATACTCGTAAAATTGAGCAGCTAAATTTTTAAACTCAGATTGCTTTATCAATCAACCAAAAATGATCCAAAATGTATTTCTTCGTTTAGGCCTAATGGTTTTAGGCTTTTCAAATTAAAGATCCACTTGCTTTCCTTACATAATAGGATCGTATCCAAATTTCCCCCTCTATTTTTAATGTCTACACCACCGACTTCTATGGGCTCAGTCTCATCTGAGATGGACAGTAGCACAGTGGAATCGTGTTTTGTGTTCCGACGAGTCAACATTTCAAATTGTTTTTAGAAAAAAAAGCCATTGTGATGTGTGGCACATTATGAAGTGCAAAATAAGGCAACAAAGGCCCCGTACAGTTGCGCAGCTGACGACATGCATAATGGATGAATATGTGAAAATTCCATTTGCTAAACTTATCAACTGGTGTCTTCAATGCCCAAGGTGATGTTACACAGTGGTAAACAGTCAACTGTCCCAACGTTTTGGAGTGTGTTGCAGTCATCAGATTTGAAATGAGTGTGTATTTTCAAAAAATAAATTAAATTCACAAAGTAAAATATCACAAAAAGTGTTAATAATATATTTTCCAAATTGTACAGGATGAATTGAATTTTCAAATGACTATTGACTTTTTTTTTTTGCATTTTCCATACTGTCCCCAACTTTTTCGGAATTGGGTTTGTATAATATGTTGTGTACATATGTATTTATGTATGTGTATATACAGTATATATATATATATATATATATATATATATAAATAAAAAGAGAGAAGCGCTCAACCTGGAAACGAACAATAGCATAATAGCTTGTTCTATGGCTAGTTACCACCCAAGAAGCAGCCTCTTTTTGCTCAACATGTGCCTTTCACAGAGAAAAACTTTCCTGAAGCATATCAGGTCTGATCCTGACTTCACAGTACAGTCCAGCCCCGAAATACCAGGCAATTCTTCTCTGAACGAGAGAAACAGCAAAACCCCAGACGTAACGTTTCAGCCTATTGTGGGCCTCGTCAGTGAGGTGCAGCCATATCCTCTAGGCACACTGAGCAACGGGTTCACGTCTGGATTCCCGCATCACCACTTAGGGAGACTCCCAAAATGTCATAATTTGCATAATAAAAAGAGAGAAGCGCTCAACCTGGAAACGAACAATAGCATAATAGCTTGTTCTATGGCTAGTTACCACCCAAGAAGCAGCCTCTTTTTGCTCAACATGTGCCTTTCACAGAGAAAAACTTCCTGAAGCATATCAGTCCTGATCTGACTCACAGTAACAGTCCAGCCCCGAAATACCAGGCAATTCTTCTCTGAACGAGAGAAACAGCAAAACCCCAGACTTACGTTTCAGCCTATTGTGGGCCTCGTCAGTGAGGTGCAGCCATATCCCTCTAGGCACACTGAGCAACGGTCCACGTCCTGATTCCCGCATCACACTTAGGGAGACTTCCAAAATGTCATAATTTGCATAAATAAAAAGAGAGAAGCGCTCAACCTGGAAACGAACAATAGCATAATAGCTTGTTCTATGTGCTAGTTACAACCCAAGAAGCAGCCTCTTTTTGCTCAACATGTGCCTTTCACAGAGAAAAACTTTCCTGAAGCATATCAGTCTGATCCTGACTTCACAGTACTAGTCCAGCCCCGAATACCAGGCAATTCTTCTCTGAACGAGAGAAACAGCAAAACCCCAGACGTACGTTTCAGCCTATTGTGGGCCCTCGTCAGTCAGGTGCAGCCATATCCTCTAGGCACACTGAGCAACGGGTCCACGTCTGGATTCCGCATCACACTTAGGGAGACTTCCAAAATGTCATAATTTGCATAAATAAAAAGAGAGAAGGTCGCTCAACACCTGGAAACGAACAATAGCATAATAGCTTGTTCTATGGCTAGTTACCACCCAAGAAGCAGCCTCTTTTTGCTCAACATGTGCCCTTTCACAGAGAAAAACTTTCCTGAAGCATATCAGTCTGATCCTGACTTCACAGTACAGTCCAGCCCCGAAATACAGGCAATTCTTCTCTGAACGAGAGAAACAGCAAAACCCCAGACGTACGTTTTCAGCCTATTGTGGGGCCTCGTCAGTGAGGTGCAGCCATATCCCTCTAGGCACACTGAGCAACGGGTCCACGTCTGGATTCCCGCATCACACTTAGGGAGACTTCCCAAAATGTCATAATTTGCATAAATAAAAAGAGAGAAGCGCTCAACCTGGAAACGAACAATAGCATAATAGCTTGTTCTATGGCTAGTTACCACCCAAGAAGCAGCCTCTTTTTGCTCAACATGTGCCTTTCACAGAGAAAAACTTTCCTGAAGCATATCAGTCTGATCCTGACTTCACGTACAGTCCAGCCCCGAAATACAGGCAATTTCTTCTCTGAACGAGAGAAACAGCAAAACCCCAGACGTACGTTTCAGCCTATTGTGGGCCTCGTCAGTGAGGTGCAGCCATATCCCTCTAGGCACACTGAGCAACGGGTCCACGTCTGGATTCCCGCATCACACTTAGGGAGACTTCCCAAAATGTCATAATATGCATAAATAAAAAGAGAGAAGCGCTCAACCTGGAAACGAAACAATAGCATAATAGCTTGTTCTATGGCTAGTTACCAGCCCAAGAAGCAGCCTCTTTTGCTCAACATGTGCTTTCACAGAGAAAAACTTTCCTGAAGCATATCAGTCCTGATCCTGACTTCACAGTACAGTCCAGCCCCGAAATACCAGGCAATTCTTCTCTGAACGAGAGAAACAGCAAAACCCCAGACGTACGTTTCAGCCCTATTGTGGGCCTCGTCATTGAGGTGCAGCCATATCCCTCTAGGCACACTGAGCAAACGGGTCCACGTCTGGATTCCCGCATCACACTTAGGGAGACTTCCCAAAATGTCATAATTTGCCATAAATAAAAAGAGAGAAGCGCTCAACCTGGAAACGAACAATAGCATAATAGCTTGTTCTATGGCTAGTTACCACCCAAGAAGCAGCCTCTTTTTGCTCAACATGTGCCTTTCACAGAGAAAAACTTCTTCTGAAGCATATCAGTCTGATCCTGACTTCACAGTACAGTCCAGCCCCGAAATACCAGGCAATTCTTCTCTGAACGAGAGAAACAGCAAAACCCCCAGACGTACGTTTCAGCCTATTGTGGGCCTCGTCAGTGAGGTGCAGCCATATCCCTCTAGGCACACTGAGCAACGGGTCCACGTCTGGATTCCCGCATCACACTTAGGGAGACTTCCCAAAATGTCATAATTTGCATAAATAAAAAGAGAGAAGCGCTCAACCTGGAAACGAACAATAGCAAATAGCTTGTTCTATGGCTAGTTACCACCCAAGAAGCAGCCCTCTTTTTGCTCAACATGTGCCTTTCACAGAGAAAAACTTTCCTGAAGCATATCAGTCTGATCCTGACTTCACAGTACAGTCCAGCCCCGAATACCAGCAATTCTTCTCTGAACGAGAGAAACAGCAAAACCCCAGACGTACGTTTCAGCCTATTGTGGGCCCTCGTCAGTGAGGTGCAGCCATATCCTCTAGGCACACTGAGCAACGGGTCCACGTCTGGATTCCCGCATCACACTTAGGGAGACTTCCCAAAATGTCATAATTTGCATAAATAAAAGAGAGAAGCGCTCACCTGGAAACGAACAATAGCAAAATAGCTTGTTTCTATGGCTAGTTACCACCCAAGAAGCAGCCTCTTTTTGCTCAACATGTGCCTTTCACAGAGAAAAACTTTCCTGAAGCATATCAGTCTGATCCTGACTTCACAGTACAGTCCAGCCCCGAAATACCAGCAATTCTTCTCGATGAACGAGAGAAACACGCAAAACCCCCAGACCGTACGTTTCCAGCTATTGTGGGCCTCGTCAGTGAGGTGCAGCCATATCCCTCTAGGCACACTGAGCAACGGGTCCACGTCTGGATTCCCGCATCACACTTAGGGAGACTTCCCAAAATGTCATAATTTGCATAAATAAAAAGAGAGAAGCGCTCAACCTGGAAACGAACAATAGCATAATAGCTTGTTCTATGGCTAGTTACCACCCAAGAAGCAGCCTCTTTTTGCTCAACATGGCCTTATCACAGAGAAAAAACTTTCCTGAAGCATATCAGTCTGATCCTGACTTCACAGTAACAGTCCAGCCCCGAAAATACCAGCAATTCTTCTCTGAACGAGAGAAACAGCAAAAACCCCAGACGTACGTTTCAGCCTATTCGTGGGCCTCGTCAGTGAGGTGCAGCCATATCCCTCTATGCACACTGAGCAACGGGTCCCACGTCTGGATTCCCCGCATCACACTTAGGGAGACTTCCCAAAATGTCATAATTTGCATAAATAAAAAGAGAGAAGCGCTCAACCTGGAAACGAACAATAGCATAATAGCTTGTTCTATGGCTAGTTACCACCCAAGAAGCAGCCTCTTTTTGCTCAACATGTGCTTTCACAGAGAAAAACTTTCCTGAAGCATATCAGTCTGATCCTGACTTCACAGTAACAGTCCAGCCCCGAAATACCAGGCAATTCTTCTCTGAACGAGAGAAACAGCAGAAACCCCAGACGTACGTTTCAGCCTATTGTGGGCCTCGTCAGTGAGGTGCAGCCATATCCCTCTAGGCACACTGAGCAACGGGTCCACGTCTGGATTCCCGCATCACACTTAGGGAGACTTCCCAAAATGTCATAATTTGCGATAAATAAAAAGAGAGAAGCGCTCAACCTGGAAACGAACAAATAGCATAATAGCTTGTTCTACTGCTAGTTACCACCCAAGAAGCAGCCTCTTTTTGCTCAACATGTGCCTTTCACAGAGACAAAACTTTCCTGAAGCATATCAGTCTGATCCTGACTTCACAGTACAGTCCAGCCCGAAATACCAGGCAATTCTTCTCTGAACGAGAGAAACAGCAAAACCCCAGACGTACGTTTTCAGCCTATTGTGGGCTCGTCAGTGAGGTGCAGCCATATCCCTCTAGGCACACTGAGCAACGGTCCACGTCTGGATTCCCGCATCACACTTAGGGGAGACTTCCCAAAATGTCATAATTTGCATAAATAAAAGAGAGAAAGCCGCTCAACCTGGAAACGAACAATAGCATAATAGCTTGTTCTATGGCTAGTTACACCCAAGAAGCAGCTCTTTTTGCTCAACATGTGCCTTTCACAGAGAAAAACTTTCCTGAAGCATATCAGTCTGATCCTGACTTCACAGTACAGGTCCAGCCCCGAAATACCAGGCAATTCTACCCTGAACAGGAGAAACAGCAAACCCCAGACGTACGTTTCAGCCTATTGTGGCCTCGTCAGTGAGGTGCAGGCCATATCCCTCTAGGCACACTGAGCAACGGGGTCCACGTCTGGATTCCCGCATCACACTTAGGGAGACTTTCCCAAAATGTCATAATTTGCATAAATAAAAAGAGAGAAGCGCTCACACTGGAAAATCGAACAATAGCATAATAGCTTGTTCTATGGCTAGTTACCACCCAAGAAGCAGCCTCTTTTTGCTCACATGTGCCTTTCACAGAGAAAACTTTCCTGAAGCATATCAGTCTGATCCTGACTTCACAGTACAGTCCCGCCCCGAAATACCAGGCAATTCTTCTCTGAACGAGAGAAACAGCAAAACCCCAGACGGTACGTTTCAGCCTATTGTGGGCCTCGTCAGTGAGGTGCAGCCATATCCCTCTAGGCACACTGAGCAACGGGTCCACGTCTGGATTCCCGCATCACACTTAGGGGAGACTTCCAAAATGTCATAATTTGCATAAATAAAAAGAGAGAAGCGCTCAACCTGGAAACGAACAATGCATAATAGCTTGTTCTACTGGCTAGTTACCACCCCAAGAAGCAGCCTCTTTTTGCTCAACATGTGCCTTTCACAGAGAAAAACTTTCCTGAAGCATATCAGTCTGATCCTGACCTTCACAGTACAGTCCAGCCCCGAAATACCAGGCAATTCTTCTCTGAACGAGAGAAAACAGCAAACCCCAGACGTACGTTTCAGCCTATGTGTGGGCCTCGTCAGTGAGGTGCAGCATATCCTCTAGGCACACTGAGCAACGGTCCTCGTCTGGATTCCCGCATCACACTTAGGGAGACTTCCCAAAATGTCATAATTTTGCATAAATAAAAAGAGAGAAGCGCTCAACCTGAAACGAACAATAGCATAATAGCTTGTTCTATGGGCTAGTTACCAACCCAAGAAGCAGCCTCTTTTGCTCAACATGTGCCTTTCACAGAGAAAAACTTTCCTGAAGCATATCAGCTCTGATCCTGACTTCACAGTACAGTCCAGCCCCGAAATACCAGCAATTCTTCTCTGAGACGAGAGAAACAGCAAAACCCCAGACGTACGTTTCAGCGCTATTGTGGGCCTCGTCAGTGAGGTGCAGCCATATCCTCTAGGCACACTGAGGCAACGGGTCCACGTCTGGATTCCCGCATCACACTTAGGGAGACCTTCCCAAAATGTCATAATTTGCATAAATAAAAAGAGAGAAGCGCTCAACCCTGGAAACGAACAATAGCATAATAGCTTGTTTCTATGGCTAGTTACCACCCAAGAAAGCAGCCTCTTTTGCTCAACATGTGCCTTTCACAGAGAAAAACTTTCCTGAAGCATAGCAGTCTGATCCTGACTTCACAGTACAGTCCAGCCCCGAATACCAGGCAATTCTTCTCTGAACGAGAGAAACAGCAAAACCCAGAACGTAACGTTTTCAGCCTATTGGTGGGCCTCGTCAGTGAGGTGCAAGCCATATCCTCTAGGCACACTGAGCAACGGGTCCCACGTCTGGATTCCCGCATCACACCTTAGGGAGACTTCCCAAAATGTCATAATTTGCATAAAAAAAAAGAGAGAAGCGCTCAACCTGGAAACGAACAATAGCATAATAGCTTGTTCTATGGCTAGTTACCACCCAAGAATGCAGCCTCTTTTTGCTCAACATGGTGCCTTTCACAGAGAAAAACTTTCCTGAAGCATATCAGTCTGATCCTGACTTCACAGTACAGTCCAGCCCCGAAATACCAGGCAATTCTTCTCTGAACGAGAGAAACAGCAAAACCCCAGACGTACGTTTCAGCCTATTGTGGGCCTCGTCAGTGAGGTGCAGACCATATCCCTCTAGGCACACTGAGAACCGGGTCCACGTCTGATTCCCGCATCACACTAGGGAGACTTCCAAAATGTCATAATTTGCATAAATAAAAAGAGAGAAGCGCTCAACCTGGAAACGAACATTAGCATAAAAGCTTGTTCTATGGCTAGTTACCACCCCAAGAAGCAGCCCTCTTTTTGCTCAACATGTGCCTTCACAGAGAAAAACTTTCCTGAAGCATATCAGCTCTGATCCTGACTTCACAGTACAGGGTCCAGCCCCGAAATACCCAGGCAATTCTTCTCTGAACGAGAGAAACAGCAAACCCCAGAACGTACGTTTTCAGCCTATTGTGGGCCTCGTCAGTGACGGTGCAAGCCATATCCCTCTAGCACACCTGATCAACGGGGTCCACGTCTGGATTCCCCGCATCACACTTAGGGTAGACTTCCAAAATGTCATAATTTGCATAAATATAAAGAGAGAAGCGCTCAACCTGGAAACGAACAATAGCATAATAGCTTGTTCTATGGCTAGTTACCACCCAAGAAGCAGCCTCTTTTTGCTCAACATGTTGCCTTTCACAGAGAAAAACTTTCATGAAGCATATCAGTCTGATCCTGACTTCACAGTAAAGTCCCAGCCCCCGAAATACCGAGGCATCAATTCTTCTCTGAACGAGAGAGAAACAGCAAAACCCCCAGACGTACGTTTCAGCCTATTGTGGGCCTCGTCAGTGAGGGTGCAGCAATATCCCTCTAGGCACACGTGAGGCAAACGGGTCCAGCGTCTGGATTCCTCCGCATCACACTTAGGGAGACTTCTTCCCAAAATGTCAGTAATTTGCATAAATAAAAAGAGAGAGCGCTCAAACCTGGAAACCGAAGCAATAGCATAATAGGCTTGTTTATTGGCTTGTTACCCACCACCCAAGAAGCAGCCTCTTTTTGCTCAACATGTGCCTTTCACAGAGAAAAACTTTCCTGAAGCATATCAGTCTGATCCTGACTTCACAGTACAGGTCCAGCCCCGAAATACCAGGCAATTCTTCTCTGAACGAGAGAAACAGCAAAACCCCAGACGTACTTTCAGCCTATTGTGGGCCCTCGTCAGTGAGGTGCAGCCATATCCCTCTAGGGCACACTGAGCAACGGGTCCACGTCTGGATTCCCTGCATCACACTTAGGGGAGACTTCCCAAAATGTCATAATTTGCATAAATAAAAAGAGAGAAGCGCTCACCTGGAAACGAACAATAGCATAATAGCTTGTTCTAATGGCTAGTTACCGACCCAAGAAGCAGCCTCTTTTTGCTCAACATGTGCCTTTCACAGAGAAAAACTTTCCTGAAGCATATCAGTCTGATCCTGACTTCACAGTACAGTCCAGCCCCGAGAATACCAGGCAATTCTTCTCTGAACGAGAGAAACAGCAAACCCCAGAGCGTACGTTTCAGCCTATTGTGGGCCTCGTCAGTGAGGTGCAGTGCCATATCCCTCTAGGCACACTGAGCAACGGGTCCACGTCTGGATTCCCCGCAACACACTTAGGGAGTACTTCCAAAATGTCATAATTTGCATAAATAAAAAGAGAGAAGCGCTCAACCTGGAAACGAACAATAGCATAATAGCTTGTTCTAGGCTAGTTACCACCCAAGAAGCAGCCTCTTTTTGCTCACATGTGCCTTTCACAAGAAAAACTTTCCTGAAGCAGATCAGTCCTGATCCTGACTTCACAGTACAGTCCAGCCCCGAAATACCAGGCAATTCTTCTCGTGAACGAGAGAAACAGCAAAACCCCAGACGTACGTTTCAGCCTATTGTGGGCCTCGTCAGTGAGGTGCAGCCATATCCCTCTAGGCACACTGAGCAACGGGTCCACGTCTGGATTCCGCATCACACTTTAGGGAGACTTCCCAAAATGTCATAATTTGCATAAATAAAAAGAGAGAAGCGCTCAACCTGGAAACGAACAATAGCATAATAGCTTGTTCTATGGCTAGTTACCACCCAAGAACAGCCTCTTTTTGCTCAACATGTGCCTTTCACAGAGAAAAACATTCCTGTAGCAAGATCAGTCTGATCCTGACTTCACAGTACAGTCCCAGCCTCGAAATACCAGGCAATTCTTCTCTGAACGAGAGAAACAGCAAAACCCCAGACGTACGTTTCAGCCTATTGTGGGCCTCGTCAGTGAGGTGCAGCCATATCCCTCTAGGCACACTGAGCAACGGGTCCCACGTCTGGATTCCCGCATCACACTTAGGGAGACTTCCCAAAATGTCATAATTTGCATAAATAAAAAGAGAGAAGCGCTCACCTGGAAACGAACAATAGCATAATAGTCTTGTTCTATGGCTAGTTACCACCCAAGAAGCAGCCTCTTTTTGCTCACATGTGCCTTTCACAGAGAAAAACTTTCCTGAAGCATATCAGTCTGATCCTGACTTCACAGTACAGTCCAGCCCCGAAATACCAGGCAATTCTTCTCTGAACGAGAGAAACAGCAAAACCCCAGACGTACGTTTCAGCTATTGTGGCCTCGTCAGTGAGGTGCATGCCATATCCCTCTAGGCACACTGAGCAACGGGGTCCACGTCTGGATTCCCGCATCACACTTAGGGAGACTTCCCAAAATGTCATAATTTGCATAAATAAAAAGAGAGAAGCGCTCAACCTGGAAACGAACAATAGCATAATAGCTTGTTCTATGGCTAGTTACCTACCCAAGAAGCAGCCTCTTTTTGCCAACATGTGCCTTTCACAGAGAAAAAACTTTCCTGAAGCATATCATCTGATCCTGACTTCACAGTACAGTCCAGCCCCGAAATACCAGGCAATTCTTCTCTGACGAGAGAAACAGCAAAACCCCAGACGTACGTTTCAGCCTATTGTGGGCCTCGTCAGTGAGGTGCAGCCATATCCCTCTAGGCACACTGAGCAAACGGGTCCACGTCTGGATTCCCGCATCACACTTAGGGGAGACTTCCCAAAATGTCCATAATTTGCATAAATAAAAAGAGAGAAGCGCTCAACCTGGAAACGAACAATAGCATAATAGCTTGTTCTATGGCTAGTTACCACCCAAGAAGCAGCCTCTTTTTGCTCAACATGTGCCTTTCACAGAGAAAAACTTTCCTGAAGCATATCAGTCTGATCCTGACTTCACAGTACAGTCCAGCCCCGAAATACCAGGCAATTCTTCTCTGAACGAGAGAAACAGCAAAACCCCAGACGTACGTTTCAGCCTATTGTGGGCCTCGTCAGTGAGGTGCAGCCATATCCCTCTAGGCCACACTGAGCAACGGGTCCACGTCTGGATTCCCCGCATCACACTTAGGGAGACTTCCCAAAATGTCATAATTTGCATAAATAAAAAGAGAGAAGCGCTCAACCTGGAAACGAACAATAGCATAATAGCTTGTTCTATGGCTAGTTACCACCCAAGAAGCAGCCTCTTTTTGCTCAACATGTGCCTTTCACAGAGAAAAACTTTCCTGAAGCATATCAGTCTGATCCTGACTTCACAGTACAGTCCAGCCCCGAAATACCAGGCAATTCTTCTCTGAACGAGAGAAACAGCAAAACCCCAGACGTACGTTTCAGCCCTATTGTGGGCCCTCGTCAGTGAGGTGCAGCCATATCCCTCTTAGGCACACTGAGCAACGGGTCCACGTCTGGATTCCCGCATCACACTTAGGGAGACCTTCCCAAAATGTCATAATTTGCATAAATAAAAAGAGAGAAGCGCTCAACCTGGAAACGAACAGATAGCATAATAGCTTGTTCTATGCTAGTTAACCACCCAAGAAGCAGCCTCTTTTTGCTCAACATGTGCCTATCACAGAGAAAAACTTTCCTGAAGAGCATATCAGTCTGATCCTGACTTCACAGTACAGTCCAGCCCCGAAATACCAGGCAATTCTTCTCTGAGACGAGAGAAACAAGCAAAACCCCCAGAACGTACGTTTCAGCCTATTGTGGGCCTCGTCAGTGAGGTGCAGCCATATCCCTCTAGGCACACTGAGCAACGGGTCCACGTCTGGGATTCCCGCATCACACTTAGGGAGGACCTTCCCAAAATGTCATAATTTGCATAAATAAAAGAGAGAGAAGCGCTCAACCTGGGAACGAACAATAGCATAATAGCTTGTTCTATGGCTAGTTACCACCCAAGAAGCAGCCTCTTTTTGCTCAACATGTGCCTTTCACAGAGAAAAAACTTTCCTGAAGCATATCAGTCCTGATCCTGACTTCACAGTACAGTCCCAGCCCCGAAATACCAGGCAATTCTACCCTGAACAGAGAGAAACAGCAAAACCCCAGACGTACGTTTCAGCCTATTGTGGGCCTCGTCAGTGAGGTGCAGCCATATCCCTCTAGGCACACTGAGCAACGGGGTCCACGTCTGGATTCCCGCATCACACTTAGGGAGACTTCCCAAAATGTCATAATTTGCATAAATAAAAAGAGAGAAGCGCTCAACCTGGAAACGAACAATAGCATAATAGCTTGTTCTATGGCTAGTTACCACCCAAGAAGCAGCCTCTTTTTGCTCAACATGTGCCTTTCACAGAGAAAAACTTTCCTGAAGCATATCAGTCTGATCCTGACTTCACAGTACAGTCCAGCCCCGAAATACCAGGCCAATTCTTCTCTGAACGAGAGAAACAGCAAAACCCCAGACGTACGTTTCAGCCTATTGTGGGCCTCGTCAGTGAGGTGCAGCCATATCCCTCTAGGCACACTGAGCAACGGGTCCACGTCTGGATTCCTCCCGCATCACACTTAGGGAGACTTCCCAAAATGTCATAATTTGCATAAATAAAAAGAGAGAGCGCTCAAACCTGGAAACGAACAATAGCATAATAGCTTGTTCTATGGCTAGTTACCACCCAAGAAGCAGCCTCTTTTTGCTCAACATGTGCCTTTCACAGAGAAAAACTTCCTGAAGCATATCAGTCTGATCCTGACTTCACAGTACAGTCCAGCCCCTAAATACCAGGGCAATTCTTCTCTGAACGAGAGAAACAGCAAAAACCCAGACGTACGTTTCAGCCTATTGTGGGCCTCGTCAGGAGGTGCAGCCATATCCTCTAGGCACACTGAGCAACGGGTCCACGTCTGGATTCCCGCCACTCACACATTAGGGAGACTTCCCAAAATGTCATAATTTGCATAAATAAAAAGAGAGAAGCGCTCAACCTGAAACGAACAATAGCATAATAGCTTGTTCTATGGCTAGTTACCACCCAAGAAGCAGCCTCTTTTTGCTCAACATGTGCCTTTCACAGAGAAAAACTTTCCTGAAGCATATCAGTCTGATCCTGACTTCACAGTACAGTCCAGCCCCGAAATACCAGGCAATTCTTCTCTGAACGAGAGAAACAGCAAAACCCCACAGACGTACGTTTCAGCCTATTGTGGGCCTCGTCAGTGAGGTGCAGCCATATCCCTCTAGGCACACTGAGCAACGGGTCCACGTCTGGATTCCCGCATCACACTTAGGGAGACTTCCCAAAATGTCATAATTTGCATAAATAAAAAGAGAGAAGCGCTCAACCTGGAAACGAACAATAGCATAATAGCTTGTTCTATGGCTAGTTACCACCCCTAGAAGCAGCCTCTTTTTTGCTCAACATGTGCCTTTCACAGAGAAAAACTTTCCTGAAGCATATCAGTCTGATCCTGACTTCACAGTACAGTCCAGCCCCGAAATACCAGCAATTCTTCTCTGAACGAGAGAAACAGCAAAACCCCAGACGTACGTTTCAGCCTATTGTGGGGCCTCGTCAGTGAGGTGCAGCCATATCCCTCTAGGCACACTGAGCAGACGGGTCCCACGTCTGATTCCCCGCATCACACTTAGGGAGACTTCCCAAAATGTCATAATTTGCATAAATAAAAAGAGAGAAGCGCTCAACCTGGAAACGAACAATAGCATAATAGCTTGTTCTATGGCTAGTTACCACCCAAGGAAGCAAGCCTCTTTTTGCTCAACATAGTGCCTTTCACAGAGAAAAACTTTCCTGAAGCATATCAGTCTGATCCTGACTTCACAGTACAGTCCAGCCCCGAAATACCAGGCAATTCTTCTCTGAACGAGAGAAACAGCAAAACCCCAGACGTACGTTTCAGCCTATTGTGGGCCTCGTCAGTGAGGTGCAGCCATATCCCTCTAGGCACACTGAGCAACGGGTCCACGTCTGGATTCCCGCATCACACTTAGGGAGACTTCCCAAAATGTCATAAAAAGCATAAATAAAAAGAGAGAAGCGCTCAAACTGGGAACGAACAATAGCATAATAGCTTGTTCTGTGGCTAGTTACCACCAAGAAGCAGCCTCTTTTTGCTCAACATGTGCCTTTCACAGAGAAAAACTTTCCTGAAGCATATCAGTCTGATCCTGACTTCACAGTACAGTCCAGCCCCGAAATACCAGGCAATTCTTCTCTGAACGAGAGAAACAGCAAAACCCCAGACGTACGTTCAGCCTATTGTGGGCCTCGTCAGTGAGGTGCAGCCATATCCCTCTAGGCACACTGAGCAACGGGTCCACGTCTGGATTCCCGCATCACACTTAGGGGAGACTTCCCAAAATGTCATAATTTGCATAAATAAAAAGAGAGAATGCGCTCAACCTGGAAACGAACAATAGCATAATAGCTTGTTCTATGGCTAGTTACCACCCAAGAAGCAGCCTCTTTTTGCTCACATGTGCCTTTCACAGAGAAAAAACTTTCCTGAAGCATATCAGTCTGATTCCTGACTTCACAGTACAGTCCAGCCCGAAATTACCAGGCAATTCTTCTCTGAACGAGAGAAACAGCATAACCCCCAGACGTACGTTTCAGCCTATTGTGGCCTCGTCAGTGAGGTGCAGCCATATCCCTCTAGGCACACTGAGCAACGGGTCCACGTCTGGATTCCCGCATCACACTTAGGGAGACTTCCCAAAAATGTCATAATTTGCATAAATAAAAAGAGAGAAGCGCTCAACCTGGAAACGAACAATAGCATAATAGCTTTTCTATGGCTAGTTACCACCCAAGAAGCAGCCTCTTTTTGCTCAACATGGCCTTTCACAGAGAAAAACTTTCCTGAAGCATATCAGTCTGATCCTGACTTCACAGTACACGTCCAGCCCCGAAATTACCAGGCAATTCTTCTCTGAACGAGAGAAACAGCAAAACCCCAGACGTACGTTTCAGCCTATTGTGGGCCTCGTCAGTGAGGTGCAGCCATATCCCTCTAGGCACACTGAGCAACGGGTCCACGTCTGGATTCCCGCATCACACTTAGGGAGACTTCCCAAAATGTTCATAATTTGCATAAATAAAAAGAGAGAAGCGCTCAACCTGGAAACGAACAATAGCATAATAGCTTGTTCTATGGCTAGTTACCACCAAGAAGCAGCCTCTTTTTGCTCAACATGTGCCTTTCACAGAGAAAAACTTTCCTGAAGCATATCAGTCTGATCCTGACTTCCACAGTACAGTCCAGCCCCGAAATACCAGGCAATTCTTCTCTGAACGAGAGAAACAGCAAAACCCCAGACGTACGTTTCAGCCTATTGTGGGCCTCGTCAGTGAGGTGCAGCCATATCCCTCTAGGCACACTGAGCAACGGGTCCACGTCTGGGATTCCCGCATCGCACATAGGGAGACCTTCCCAAAATGTCATAATTTGCATAAATAAAAAGAGAGAAGCGCTCAACCTGGAAACGAACAATAGCATAATAGCTTGTTCTATGGCTAGTTTACCACCCAAGAAGCTGCCTCTTTTTGCTTCAGGAAAGTTCTTCTCTGTGAAAGGCACATTTTGAGCAAAAAGAGGCTGCTTCTTGGGTGGTAACTAGCCATAGAGCAAGCTATTATGCTATTGTTCGTTCCCAGTTTGAGCGCTTCTCTCTTTTTATTTATGCAAATTATGACATTTTGGGAAGTCTCCCTAAGTGTGATGCGGGAATCCAGACGTGGACCCGTTGCTCAGTGTGCCTAGAGGGATATGGCTGCACCTCACTGACGAGGCCCACAATAGGCCCGAAACGTACGTCTGGGGTTTTGCTGTTTCTCTCGTTCAGAGAGGGATTGCCTGGTATTTCGGGGCTGACTGTACTGTGAAGTCAGGATCAGACTGATATGCTTCAGGAAAGTTCTTCTCTGTGAAAGGCACATTTTGAGCAAAAAGAGGCTGCTTCTTGGGTGGTAACTAGCCATAGAGCTAGCTATTATGCTATTGTTCGTTCCCAGGTTGAGCGCTTCTCTCTTTTTATTTATATATATATATATATATATACACATACATACAGTATATGTGTATATATATATATATATATATACAGTAATACATATGTATGTATGTGTATATATATATATATATATATATATATATATATATATATATAGACAAATAAAGTGAGCGAGTAGCCAGGCGTCTTAAATTAAAAGTTCCAAACTTTAGTGGTCAAATTAAAAGCTTTAACAGGATTCAATATTGATTCTATTGAATCCTGTTAAAGCTTTTAATTTGACCATTAAAGTTTGGAACTTTTAATTTAAGACGCCTGGCTACTCGCTCACTTTATTTGTCTTTTTCCCTTTGAGTAAGCCTGTCTGCAAAGCAGTGGATCAAAAGGCGGATTCTCAGCCTTTTTTCAGTTCCCTTTACCTGGTATTGGAGTCCTCCTTGGATTGGATGAGCGGTGTCACATATGTCACGGACGTGCCGAACGTGTCTGGTGTGCTGAAGTCTGAGCCTGGTTCTCAGCTACGGAGATTGCTGAAGGTTTGGAGGATACAGCTCGACCGGTCTTCCTGGGGTGCAGCGGTGGCGGTACCGATCAGGCGAGTACGTGGTGAGAGCAAGATTTACCCTTCCTTCCAGATAACCATATATTGTCCGTATGCAGCACTTAGAGCACATCATTGACTGCTTCAAACATACACACTCTGTCTTTGCACAAGTGGCTCCAGCTGACTACTAAACTGCGTCCTGAACACTTTGTTTTCTCATATATATATATGTGTGTGTGTGTATTGGAGCTCTTTGCAGTCAAGTAGCTGAAAACATGAAACATCATATTTATGCAATATTCATATTTAATAAAAATGTTTAACTATGTATGTACTATAAATATTTCACATTCCTATGTTCTTCACATGGGGAATATGGTCTATGTATTTATAAATAGATATTCCTATATATATGTCTATATCTATTCCTTTAAATATATATTGATCATTAAAAAAAAACATTTCACAGTACAGTTACACTCATAATAACGCTGACTGATAAAATCATTAAAAAAAATATTGCAATAAAAAGTTATAAGGGCTCAAAGATTCAGGTTGCAAAGGGCTTTAAGGGCTTTAACATAGAGATAAATACATATACAGGGAGTGCAGAATTATTAGGCAAATGAGTATTTTGACCACATCATCCTCTTTATGCATGTTGTCTTACTCCAAGCTGTATAGGCTCGAAAGCCTACTACCAATTAAGCATATTAGGTGATGTGCATCTCTTAATGAAAAGGGGTGTGGTCTAATGACATCAACACCCTATATCAGGTGTGCATAATTATTAGGCAACTTCCTTTCCTTTGGCAAAATGGGTCAAAAGAAGGACTTGACAGGCTCAGAAAAGTCAAAAATAGTGAGATATTTTGCAGAGGGATGCAGCACTCTTAAAATTGCAAAGCTTCTGAAGCGTGATCATCGAACAATCAAGCGTTTCATTCAAAATAGTCAACAGGGTCGCAAGAAGCGTGTGGAAAAACCAAGGCGCAAAATAACTGCCCATGAACTGAGAAAAGTCAAGCGTGCAGCTGCCAAGATGCCACTTGCCACCAGTTTGGCCATATTTCAGAGCTGCAACATCACTGGAGTGCCCAAAAGCACAAGGTGTGCAATACTCAGAGACATGGCCAAGGTAAGAAAGGCTGAAAGACGACCACCACTGAACAAGACATACAAGCTGAAACGTCAAGACTGGGCCAAGAAATATCTCAAGACTGATTTTTCTAAGGTTTTATGACTGATGAAATGAGAGTGAGTCTTGATGGGCCAGATGGATGGGCCCGTGGCTGGATTGGTAAAGGGCAGAGAGCTCCAGTCCAACTCAGACGCCAGCAAGGTGGAGGTGGAGTACTGGTTTGGGCTGGTATCATCAAAGATGAGCTTGTGGGGCCTTTTCGGGTTGAGGATGGAGTCAAGCTCAACTCCCAGTCCTACTGCCAGTTTCTGGAAGACACCTTCTTCAAGCAGTGGTACAGGAAGAAGTCTGCATCCTTCAAGAAAAACATGATTTTCATGCAGGACAATGCTCCATCACACGCGTCCAAGTACTCCACAGCGTGGCTGGCAAGAAAGGGTATAAAGAAGAAAATCTAATGACATGGCCTCCTTGTTCACCTGATCTGAACCCCATTGAGAACCTGTGGTCCATCATCAAATGTGAGATTTACAAGGAGGGAAAACAGTACACCTCTCTGAACAGTGGTCTGGGAGGCTGTGGTTGCTGCTGCACGCAATGTTGATGGTGAACAGATCAAAACACTGACAGAATCCATGGATGGCAGGCTTTTGAGTGTCCTTGCAAAGAAAGGTGGCTATATTGTCACTGATTTGTTTTTGTTTTGTTTTTGAATGTCAGAAATGTATATTTGTGAATGTTGAGATGTTATATTGGTTTCACTGGTAAAAATAAATAATTGAAATGGGTATATATTTGTTTTTTGTTAAGTTGCCTAATAATTATGCACAGTAATAGTCATCTGCAAACACAGATATCCCCCTAAAATAGCTATAACTAAAAAAAAACTAAAAACTACTTCCAAAACTATTCAGCTTTGATATTAATGAGTTTTTTGGGTTCATTGAGAACATGGTTGTTGTTCAATAATAAAATTAATCCTCAAAAATACAACTTGCCTAATAATTCTGCACTCCCTGTACATGTCTAAATATGTATATTTATGTGTGTGTGTGTGTGTATATATATATATATATAAATATATATATGTATATATGTGTGTACATATGTATTTATGTGTTTATCTGTGTTTTACTGTATATTTACTTGACAAATCGTATAGGATCGGGCGCATTGCAGACCGCAGCCTCAGAGGCAGCAGACCAGTTAAGAAGCAGCGGTCTTTTGCGATGAGCCTAAAGTCTTGCGCGGAAACAGGGGCATCAGGGGCCATCCGGCCCTTGATAATCGGCCCCATAGTCCTTTTTATTCTTAAATACATATTTCTATATATGTGTGTATATACCTATACCTGCATATCTATTCCTATAGATATATAGTTATGGATATGTATTTTACATGAACAGTATCATATTATATATAATTAATTATAAAAATTACTTTATTTTCTATCACCTAGATTACAAGTTTTGCGCTAAACAGGGTGCGAAATGAACACAACAAAAGTTGCGTTATTTCACCATCCATAGCGCTGTCATTACGAGTTTTTGAAAAGCCTCCTTGTGCGTACGATATGGTGGCGTTAAGCTCCATACCGCACAAAATCCAAGCGCTGCTTTGA
Source organism: Bombina bombina (assembly GCF_027579735.1). NCBI lineage: Eukaryota > Metazoa > Chordata > Amphibia > Anura > Bombinatoridae > Bombina > Bombina bombina. Next base: position 59,178,498 of record NC_069500.1, on the reverse strand, counting down.
TGTGTTCGTGTACGATTTACCCTATAGACATCAATGGGGAGAGAGTGTTGAAAAAAACACCTGACGTGTTCCTCTGCACTCGACACCCTTTCTCTTCCACAAATACGCAAAACCCCACATCGCCAGCTCCAGCCCTGGCACTCTCAGTAAACACGCTATCTACAAAAATGCTCCCGTGCTGCTGAACGTGCCTGGAGGAAATCCCGCTCTAAATCCGATTTCCTACACTATAAGTTCATTCTTTATTCTTACTCCTTCACTTAGCCAAGCAAAACTACTTCTCTTCTTTTATATCTTCTCACTCCTCAAACCCTAAACGTCTCTTCTCCATTTTCAACACTCTCCTTTATCCACCTGCACCACCCCCTTCATCTGCATTTAGTGCTCAAGACTTGGCAGACTACTTTTTCAACAAAACACCATCCAAAGTAACATCCCACCACAAGACTGCAACCTTCCATCTCCGCCCTCAGTCACCCCCTCCACCACTCTCAGTACCTTCCCCCCAACCACTGAGTGAGTTCCCTAATGTCTTCCTCACACCTCAATACCTGCCCACTTGACCCTATCCCTTCACATCTAATACCTTCTCTGTCTTCTACCCTCACCCCAGCTCTTACTCACGTAACTGATCCCTTACTACTGGTTCATTTCCATCATCCTTCAAACATGCAAAGGTCACCCCCATCCTCAAAAAAACCTCCCTCGACCCCAATTCTCCTGCAAACTACCGTCCCATATCACTGCTTACACTAGCTTCAAAAGTCCTGGAAAAACTAGTTTTCGAACACCTAACCCACTTCCTATCCTCCAACTCATTGTTGACCCCCTGCAATCTGGCTTCCCTCCCCAACATTCAACTGAGACTGCCCTCACCAAGGTTACTAACGATCTTCTTTCTGCTAAAAACAATGGCCACTATTCTATACTTATCTTACTTGGCCTGTCTGCTGCCTTTGACACTGTTGACCATCCCCTCCTCCTACGGACTCTCAGTTCCCTTGGGCTCTGTGACATTGCCCCCTCCTGGATCCACTCTTATCTCTCTAATAGGTCCTTTTCTGTCTCATTTGCTGGCGACTCCTCCTCTTCATTGCCTCTGTCTGTTGGAGTACCTCAAGGCTCTGTTCTAGGCTCTCTACTCTTCTCTATTTATACTTCCTCACTGGGTAAACTTATCAGTAGCTATGACTTCAACTATCACCTCTATGCTGATGATACTCAGATCTATCTATCCACCCCTGCACTCTCATCCTCTGTCCTTTCCCACATCAGCGACTGCTTATCTGGCATTTCTTCCTGGATGGCCTCTCACCATCTAAAAATGTTACTGTACTTTGTAACAGTTTAGTTATGAGTTTTGTGAAACATTTTTGTTACACAAAATCCATAATTATTGCTCTCAGATGGCGGTATGGATTGTGTCGGTATAGGCTGTAACGCAAGCATTTTAGCCTCACCGCATCGTGTTTCTCAATTTAGATCTTAACGTAGTCGGGTTAGCACACATGAGAACTTCGTATTCTTAAGGCATGCTATTGAAATATTACATATAAAATATTTTTAAAAATGTATATAAATAATAAAAAAAAAACATCTATATATTTTACAGTATGTTTAATAATTTTGAATAATTTATATTTATTTTCTTTAATATTCTATATTTAGTAGTACAATAACGCTCCTAAAAAATACTAAGTTCTCATGCGCGCTAAACTGACCATGTTAAAATATAAATTGAGAAAAGCAATGCGCAAAAATATGTAAAATACATAAATATACCTATATATCTATAGGGATATGTAGGTATAGGCATATAAACACACATATATAGAAATATGTATTTAAGAATAAAAAGCACATTATCCTGTAAGTTGGAATGTTAAACTTGTACAGTAAATATACAGTAAAACACAGATAAACACATAAATAGACATAGACATATATATATATGTATATATATAAAAGTTCATAGGGATTTGCACTCTCACCTCTTGATATGTCAGCCAGGGTGTCAGGAACAACGATATCCACTTCAAAATTACAGATCCGCACTCGCTGGACTTTCAGAAAATCAATAGTTTATTGTGTACATTGACGTTTCGGGGAGCAAACAAAACCAAACAAAAACCAAACAAAGACCAAACAAAGTATGAAAAATAAAGTGTTTAAATAGCCTGTGACCCCACCCCCGAGGAAGTGATACAATTAACGTATCCATGGAAACAAACAATATGAGTGAAACATACCTAAATGGAAGTGTTGTACATATAGAGTAAAAATATGGAGATATTTAGGGAATCAATGGACTAAAGCAGTATATATATATAGTATATATATATATAATATCATTATATATATAATATCTGTAATGAACAGAAGATGAAGTGTAGTCATAATGTGCATATACGTTAGCCAATAAATGTGGCATGTCAAAAAATATATACATATGGTCTCCAACTTATCTAACTCGTATAGTACATATCACAGATCTTGACATATGTGCTATATCTCTCCTCTGATGCTCTTAGAAAGCACTTGAAAAACTTAACTACAAAATAAATAAACAAATGAATAATGTTACGTTCAGTATCCACATAAGAAGATAACGTAAAGGACCCTGACAAGTAGGTATAAGGAAAAAGGGTACTCACAAGCAGGGCGGCACTTGGACGTGCCTAACAAAGCGGGCCGGGACCTCAGCGTCGCCCGGAAGACTCACAACGGCAACAACCAATCCTCGAGCCGGACCAAGTTCCGTGTGGCCAATCAGGAACGCTGGATACTAACACACCCTCCTCTTCGTATGCCGATTCCGAACACTGGCAGAAGGGTAGGAGATAGACATATACTGTGTGTGGCTCTCCCGAATACCGAGAGTATGATTAACACAGGCCAACAAACTGGAAAGAGGAAGGAGCAAACTCCAGCAAAGTTACTTAAAACAATTTATTTAAAAAGTTTAAAAACAATGCATAAAAGCAACGCGTTTCTCGGCTACACAGAGCCGTTTCATCAGGCTGTTATACACATTCTAAAATGCCTACTGCTTTAAACACTTCCTCTAACCAATCAAAACACTTGAAATTTCCACACCCCCCTCCCCACCTCAGCGTGCGTGTCAGCCACAGCTGATATGGAGAGTGCAAGGATACATATGCGTTCCACTTAAAATTAACAATTTGATATCACCTTATATTTAGTGTTTATTCTAATTCAACATTATATTATTGCTCACATCACAACTGGGATCAAATACGGTTGTTACGATTTTTCATGTGTGTTTCATGTTAATATACATAGCAAATATTCACAGATGAACATTCATTTCAGGGTTAAATACACCATAGATCTTGCACATTAGCCACTGATCGGAGCTGGACTTATATAATATTCTTAATTGGTCAAATAACAAATAAATAAATATTGCTCCTCATTAAAAACTAACAGATTACACAGTTTATACAGTTCACCAATATAACACACAATGATTACTCAATCACAGTAGATAAATTAATCAAAACCAAACCGATAGAACATTATTTAATCTCTAAACTGATGATAATATACCCTAAAAACCCTACAGATCTACAATTACTCACAAAAAAGACAAATCAACTATGAAAAGCTGCAAGATCAATATTGGCATTGAGACCTGATGGATGTAAAGTCTGAAGCCTATAGATCCAAAAGGTCTCTCTCTGTCTAAGTCTATAGAAACGGTTATAAAAGTCTGATCTTGGAATGTGTTCAATGGGAGTTATTTGTAGACAATGTAAATTTCCACTATGTTTGGTGTTACAATGTCGTGGTACACTATGTAATTTGTAGTTCTTTTTGATGTTTCTAAAGTGTTCTGACCACCTAATGCTCAAGCGTCTGCAGGTGCGCCCTATGTATTGAAACCCACAAATGCAGGACAATAAGTAAATCACATAATTCGACGCGCATGTCATCCGATAATTCATTTTATAAGTTTTGGAAGTTGTATTTGATTTAAACGTATCTACATTATGTGTTATATAGTCACACATTTTGCATTTTTTATGGTTACATTTGAAACTGCCCTTTCTTTGTATTTTACAGATAATGTCATTGGCCTTATTGGTATTGCTACTAGTCATTAGACATGTGCACGGCTAAAAAATTCGGTTCGTTTTCGGTTCGGATCGATTCGGACTTTTCAAATTTCGTTTCGGATCGAATCGGATTCGGCAAAATTTGAATAAATTCGTTTCGGATTTATTCGGATCCGAATAAATTCGTTTCGGATTTATTCTGATTCGGCTGAATTCGGTTCTATTCCGTTCCGAAATTCGGTATGTTTTTAGTACACTAACACCCATTTAGTACACTAAGTCACTAACACCCATAAACTACCTATGAATCACTAAACCGAGGCCCCCCCACATCGCAAACCCTATAATAACATTATTTAACCCCTAATCTGCCGATCGGATATCGCCGCCGCCTACATTATAGCTATTAACCCCTAATCTGCTGTCCCTAACACCGCCGACCCCTACATTATAGTTATTAACCCCTAATCTGCCCCCCCCAATGTCGCCGCAATCTAACTACAAGTATTAACCCCTAATCTGCCGACCCGATATCGCCGCCGCCTACATTATAGCTATTAACCCCTAATCTGCTGTCCCTAACACCGCCGACCCCTACATTATAGTTATTAACCCCTAATCTGCCTCCCCCAACGTTGCCGCAATCTAACTACAAGTATTAACCCCTAATCTGCCGACCGAATATCGCCGCCGCCTACATTATAGCTATTAACCCCTAATCTGCTGTCCCTAACACCGCCGACCCCTACATTATAGTTATTAACCCCTAATCTGCCTCCCCCCAACGTCGCCGCAATCTAACTACAAGTATTAACCCCTAATCTGCCGACCCGATATCGCCGCCGCCTACATTATAGCTATTAACCCCTAATCTGCTGTCCCTAACACCGCCGACCCCTACATTATAGTTATTAACCCCTAATCTGCCCCCCCAACGTCCCCGCAATCTAACTACAAGTATTAACCCCTAATCTGCCGACCGCAAATCGCCGCCACTATAATAAATGTATTAACCCCTAAACCGCCGCACTCCCGCCTCGCAAACACTATAATACATTTTATTAACCCCTAATCTGCCCTCCCTAACATCGCCGCCACCTACCTACAATTATTAGCCCCTAATCTCCCGCCCCCAAAGTCGCCGCTACTATAATAAGGTTATTAACCCCTAAACCTAAGTCTAACCCTAACACCCCCTAACTTAAATATAATTTAAATAAAACGAAATAAATTTACTATAGTTAAATAAATGAATCCTATTTAAAACTAAAGACTTACCTGTAAAATAAACCCTAATATAGCTACAATATAACTAATAGTTACATTGTAGCTATTTTAGGATTTATTTTTATTTTACAGGCAACTTTGTATTTATTTTAACTAGGTACAATAGTTATTAAATAGTTAATAACTATTTAATAACTACCTAGCTAAAATAAATACAAATTTACCTGTAAAATAAATCCTAACCTAAGTTACAATTACACCTAACACTACACTATCATTAAATTAACTAAATAAATGAATCATATTTAAAACAAAATACTTACCTGTAAAATAAACCCTAATATAGCTGCAATATAACTAATAGTTACATTGTAGCTATTTTAGCATTTATATTTATTTTACAGGCAACTTTGTATTTATTTTAACTAGGTACAAAAGCTATTAAATAGTTATTGACTAATTAATAGCTACCTAGTTAAAATAATTACAAAATTACCTGTAAAATAAATCCTAACCTAAGTTACAATTAAACCTAACACTACACTGTCATTAAATAAATTAACTACAAGTACCTACAATTATCTACAATTAAATAAACTAAAGTACAAAAACCCCCCACTAAATTACAAAAAAAAACAAACACTAAATTACAAAAAATAAAAAAATATTACAAGAATTTTAAACTAATTACACCTAATCTAAGCCCCCTAATAAAATAACAAAGCCCCCCAAAATAAAAAAAATGCCCTACCCTATACTAAATTACAAAAGTTAACAGCTCTATTACCTTACCAGCCCTGAACAGGGCCCTTTACGGGGCATGCCCCAAAGAAAACAGCTCTTTTGCCTGTAAAAAAAAACACAATCTCCCCCCCCCACATTACAACCCACCACCCACATACCCCTACTCTAACCCAAACCCCCCTTAAATAAACCTAACACTACCCCCCTGAAGATCTCCCTACCTTGAGTCGTGTTCACCCAGCCGGGCCGAAGTCTTCATCCGATGGGGCAGAAGAGGACATCCAGACCGGCAGAAGTCTTCATCCAAGCGGCGCAAGAAGAGGTCTTCCATCCATCATATAAGTACCAAAATACAAACAAACACTAAATTACCAAAAATAATAAAATATTACAATAATTTTAAACTAATTACACCTAATCTAAGCCCCCTACTAGCTATTAATATAGCTTCAATATAACTAATAGTTACATTGTAGCTATTTTAGGATTTATATTTATTTTACAGGCAACTTTGTATTTATTTTAACTAGGTACAATAGTTATTAAATAGTTAATAACTATTTAATAACTACCTAGCTAAAATAAATACAAATTTACCTGTAAAATAAATCATCACCTAAGTTACAATTACACTTAACACTACACTATCATTAAATTAACTAAATAAATGAATCCTATATAAAACTAAAGACTTACCTGTAAAATAAACCCTAATATAACTGCAAAATAACTAATAGTTACATTGTAGCTATTTTAGCATTTATATTTATTGTACAGGCAACTTTGTATTTATTTTAACTAGGTTCAATAGCTATTAAATAGATATTGACTATTTAATAGCTACCTAGTTAAAATAATTACAAAATTACCTGTAAAATAAATCCTAACCTAAGTTACAATTAAACCTAATACTACACTATCATTAAATAAATTAACTACAAGTACCTACAATTAAATACAATTAAAAAACTAAACTAAAGTACAAAAACCCCCCCACTAAATTACAAAAAATAAAAAAATATTACAAGAATTTTAAACTAATTACACCTAATCTAAGCCCCCTAATAAAATAACAAAGCCCCCCAAAATAAAAAAAAAATGCCCTACCCTATACTAAATTACAAAAGTTAACAGCTCTATTACCTTACCAGCCCTGAACAGGGCCTTTTGCGGGGCATGCCCCAAAGAAAACAGCTCTTTTGCCTGTTAAAAAAAAAAACAATACCCCCCCCCACATTACAACCCACCACCCACATACCCCTACTCTAAAACAAACCCCCCTTAAATAAACCTAACACTACCCCCCTGAAGATCTCCCTACCTTGAGTCGTGTTCACCCAGCCGGGCCGAAGTCTTCATCCGATGGGGCAGAAGAGGACATCCAGACCAGCAGAAGTCTTCATCCAAGCGGGGCAAGAAGAGGTCTTCCATCCATCAGAAAAGTACAAAAAAATAAACAAACACTAAATTAGCAAGAATAATAAAATATTACAATAATTTTAAACTAATTACACCTAATCTAAGCCCCCTACTAGCTATTAATATAGCTACAATATAACTAATAGTTACATTGTAGCTATTTTAGGATTTATATTTATTTTACAGGCAACTTTGTATTTATTTTAACTAGGTACAATAGCTATTAAATAGTTAATAACTATTTAATAACTACCTAGCTAAAATAAATACAAATTTACCTGTAAAATAAACCCTAACCTAAGTTACAATTACACCTAACACTACACTGTCATTAAATTAACTAAATAAATTAATCCTATATAAAACTAAATACTTACCTGTAAAATAAACTCTAATATAGCTACAATATAACTAATAGTTACATTGTAGCTATTTTAGCATTTATATTTATTTTACAGGCAACTTTGTATTTATTTTAACTAGGTACAATAGCTATTAAATAGATATTTACTGTTTAATAGCTACCTAGTTAAAATAATTACAAAATTACCTGTAAAATAAATCCTAACCTAAGTTACTATTAAACCTAACACTACACTATCATTAAATAAATTAACTACAAGTACCTACAATTAAATACAATGAAATAAACTAAACTAAAGTACAAAAAAAAACAAACACTAAATTACAAAAAATAAAAAAATTACAAGAATTTTAAACTAATTACACCTAATCTAAGCCCCCTAATAAAATAACAAAGCCCCCCAAAATAAAAAAATGCCCTACCCTATACTAAATTACAAAAGTAATCAGCTCTATTACCTTACCAGCCCTGAACAGGGCCTTTTGCGGGGCATGCCCCAAAGAAAACAGCTCTTTTGCCTGTAAAAAACAACACAATACCCCCCCCCCCCACATTACAACCCACCACCCACATACCCCTACTCTAACCCAAACCCCCCTTAAATAAACCTAACACTACCCCCCTGAAGATCTCTCTACCGTGTCTTCACCCAGCGGGCCGAAGTCTTCATCCGATCGGGAAGAAGAGGACATCCAGACCGGCAGAAGTCTTCATCCAAGCGGGGCAAGAAGAGGTCTTCCATCCATCAGAAGTCTTGATCCAGGCGGCATCTTCTCTGTTCATCCATCGGGAGCGGAGCGGCAGCATCCTGAAGACATCCCACGCAGAGCATCCTCTTCTTTCTTGATCCGACGACTAGGTGACTGTACCTTTAAGTGACGTCATCCAAGATGGCGTCCCTTGAATTCCGATTGGCTGATAGGATTCTATCAGCCAATCGGAATTAAGGTAGGAAAAATCTGATTGGCTGATTCAATCAGCCAATCAGATTCAAGTTCAATCCGATTGGCTGATGGAATCAGCCAATCAGATTGAGCTCGCATTCTATTGGCTGATCGGAACAGCCAATAGAATGCGAGCTCAATCTGATTGGCTGATTCCATCAGCCAATCGGATTGAACTTGAATCTGATTGGCTGATTGAATCAGCCAATCAGATTTTTCTTACCTTAATTCCGATTGGCTGATAGAATCCTATCAGCCAATCGGAATTCAAGGGACGCCATCTTGGATGACGTCACTTAAAGGTACAGTCACCTAGTCGTCGGATCAAGAAAGAAGAGGATGCTCTGCGTGGGATGTCTTCAGGATGCTGCCGCTCCGCTCCCGATGGATGAACAGAGAAGATGCCGCCTGGATCAAGACTTCTGATGGATGGAAGACCTCTTCTTGCCCCGCTTGGATGAAGACTTCTGCCGGTCTGGATGTCCTCTTCTGCCCCATCGGATGAAGACTTCGGCCCTCTGGGTGAAGACACGGTAGAGAGATCTTCAGGGGGGTAGTGTTAGGTTTATTTAAGGGGGGTTTGGGTTAGAGTAGGGGTATGTGGGTGGTGGGTTGTAATGTGGGGGGGGGTATTGTGTTTTTTTTTACAGGCAAAAGAGCTGTTTTCTTTGGGGCATGCCCCGCAAAAGGCCCTGTTCAGGGCTGGTAAGGTAATAGAGCTGATTACTTTTGTAATTTAGTATAGGGTAGGGCATTTTTTTTATTTTGGGGGGCTTTGTTATTTTATTAGGGGGCTTAGATTAGGTGTAATTAGTTTAAAATTCTTGTAATTTTTTTTATTTTTTGTAATTTAGTGTTTGTTTTTTTTGTACTTTAGTTTAGTTTATTTCATTGTATTTAATTGTAGGTACTTGTAGTTAATTTATTTAATGATAGTGTAGTGTTAGGTTTAATAGTAACTTAGGTTAGGATTTATTTTACAGGTAATTTTGTAATTATTTTAACTAGGTAGCTATTAAACAGTAAATATCTATTTAATAGCTATTGTACCAAGTTAAAATAAATACAAAGTTGCCTGTAAAATAAATATAAATGCTAAAATAGCTACAATGTAACTATTAGTTATATTGTAGCTATATTAGGGTTTATTTTACAGGTAAGTATTTAGTTTTATATAGGATTAATTTATTTAGTTAATTTAATGACAGTGTAGTGTTAGGTGTAATTGTAACTTAGGTTAGGGTTTATTTTACAGGTAAATTTGTATTTATTTTAGCTAGGTAGTTATTAAATAGTTATTAACTATTTAATAGCTATTGTACCTAGTTAAAATAAATACAAAGTTGCCTGTAAAATAAATATAAATCCTAAAATAGCTACAATGTAACTATTAGTTATATTGTAGCTATATTAATAGCTAGTAGGGGGCTTAGATTAGGTGTAATTAGTTTAAAATTATTGTAATATTTTATTATTTTTGCTAATTTAGTGTTTGCTTGTTTTTTTGTACTTTTCTGATGGATGGAAGACCTCTTCTTGCCCCGCTTGGATGAAGACTTCTGCCGGTCTGGATGTCCTCTTCTGCCCCATCGGATGAAGACTTCGGCCCGGCTGGGTGAACACGACTCAAGGTAGGGAGATCTTCAGGGGGGTAGTGTTAGGTTTATTTAAGGGGGGTTTGGGTTAGAGTAGGGGTATGTGGGTGGTGGGTTGTAATGGGGGGGGGGGGAGATTGTGGTTTTTTTTTACAGGCAAAAGAGCTGTTTTCTTTGGGGCATGCCCCGCAAAGGGCCCTGTTCAGGGCTGGTAAGGTAATAGAGCTGATTACTTTTGTAATTTAGTATAGGGTAGGGCATTTTTTTTATTTTGGGGGGCTTTGTTATTTTATTAGGGGGCTTAGATTAGGTGTAATTAGTTTAAAATTCTTGTAATATTTTTTTATTTTTTGTAATTTAGTGGGGGGGGTTTTGTACTTTAGTTTAGTTTTTTTAATTGTATTTAATTGTAGGTACTTGTAGTTAATTTATTTAATGATAGTGTAGTGTTAGGTTTAATTGTAACTTAGGTTAGGATTTATTTTACAGGTAATTTTGTAATTATTTTAACTAGGTAGCTATTAAATAGTCAATATCTATTTAATAGCTATTGAACCTAGTTAAAATGAATACAAAGTTGCCTGTACAATAAATATAAATGCTAAAATAGCTACAATGTAACTATTAGTTATATTGCAGCTATATTAGGGTTTATTTTACAGGTAAGTCTTTAGTTTTATATAGGATTCATTTATTTAGTTAATTTAATGATAGTGTAGTGTTAGGTGTAATTGTAACTTAGGTTATGATTTATTTTACAGGTAAATTTGTATTTATTTTAGCTAGGTAGTTATTAAATAGTTATTAACTATTTAATAACTATTGTACCTAGTTAAAATAAATACAAAGTTGCCTGTAAAATACATATAAATCCTAAAATAGCTACAATGTAACTATTAGTTATATTGAAGCTATATTAATAGCTAGTAGGGGGCTTAGATTAGGTGTAATTAGTTTAAAATTATTGTAATATTTTATTATTTTTGGTAATTTAGTGTTTGTTTGTATTTTGGTACTTGTATGATGGATGGAAGACCTCTTCTTGCCCCGCTTGGATGAAGACTTCTGCCGGTCTGGATGTCCTCTTCTGCCCCATCGGATGAAGACTTCGGCCCGGCTGGGTGAACACGACTCAAGGTAGGGAGATCTTCAGGGGGGTAGTGTTAGGTTTATTTAAGGGGGGTTTGGGTTAGAGTAGGGGTATGTGGGTGGTGGGTTGTAATTTGGGGGGGGGGGGTTGTGTTTTTTTTTTACAGGCAAAAGAGCTGTTTTCTTTGGGGCATGCCCCGCAAAGGGCCCTGTTCAGGGCTGGTAAGGTAATAGAGCTGATTACTTTTGTAATTTAGTATAGGGTAGGGCATTTTTTTTATTTTGGGGGGCTTTGTTATTTTATTAGGGGGCTTAGATTAGGTGTAATTAGTTTAAAATTCTTGTAATATTTTTTTATTTTTTGTAATTTAGTGGTTTTTTATTTTTTGTAATTTAGTGGGGGGGGTTTGTACTTTAGTTTATTTAATTGTAGATAATTGTAGGTACTTGTAGTTAATTTATTTAATGATAGTGTAGTGTTAGGTTTTATTGTAACTTAGGTTAGGATTTATTTTACAGGTAATTTTGTAATTATTTTAACTAGTTAGCTATTAATTAGTCAATAACTATTTAATAGCTATTGTACCTAGTTAAAATAAATACAAAGTTGCCTGTAAAATAAATATAAATGCTAAAATAGCTACAATTTAACTATTAGTTATATTGTAGCTATATTAGGGTTTATTTTACAGGTAAGTATTTAGTTTTAAATATGATTCATTTATTTAATGATAGTGTAGTGTTAGGTGTAATTGTAACTTAGGTTAGGATTTATTTTACCGGTAAATTTGTATTTATTTTAGCTAGGTAGTTATTAAATAGTTATTAACTATTTAATAACTATTGTACCTAGTTAAAATAAATACAAAGTTGCCTGTAAAATAAAAATAAATCCTAAAATAGCTACAATGTAACTATTAGTTATATTGTAGCTATATTAGGGTTTATTTTACAGGTAAGTCTTTAGTTTTAAATAGGATTCATTTATTTAACTATAGTAAATTTATTTCGTTTTATTTAAATTATATTTAAGTTAGGGGGTGTTAGTGTTAGGGTTAGACTTAGGTTTAGGGGTTAATAACCTTATTATAGTAGCGGCGACGGTGCGGGCGTGAGGTTAGGGGTTAATAATTGTAGGTAGGTGGCGGCGATGTTAGGGAGGGCAGATTAGGGGTTAATAAAATGTATTATAGTGTTTGCGAGGCGGGAGTGCGGCGGTTTAGGGGTTAATACATTTATTATAGTTGCGGCGATTTGCGGTCGGCAGATTAGGGGTTAATACTTGTAGTTAGATTGCGGGGACGTTGGGGGGGGCAGATTAGGGGTTAATAACTATAATGTAGGGGTCGGCGGTGTTAGGGACAGCAGATTAGGGGTTAATAACTATAATGTAGGGGTCGGCGGTGTTAGGCACACCAGATTAGGGGTTAATAGCTATAATGTAGGCGGCGGCGATATCGGGTCGGCAGATTAGGGGTTAATACTTGTAGTTAGATTGCGGCGACGTTGGGGGGGCAGATTAGGGGTTAATAACTATAATGTAGGGGTCGGCGGTGTTAGGGACAGCAGATTAGGGGTTAATAGCTATAATGTAGGCGGCGGCGATATCGGGTCGGCAGATTAGGGGTTAATACTTGTAGTTAGATTGCGGCGACGTTGGGGGAGGCAGATTAGGGGTTAATAACTATAATGTAGGGGTCGGCGGTGTTAGGGACAGCAGATTAGGGGTTAATAGTTATAATGTAGGTGGCGGCGATATTCGGTCGGCAGATTAGGGGTTAATAAGATAATGCAGGTGTCAGCGATAGCGGGGGCGGCAGATTAGGGGTTAATAAGTGTTAGATTAGGGGTGTTTAGAGACTCGGGGTACATGTTAGGGTGTTAGGTGCAGACTTAGTGTTTCCCCATAGGAAACAATGGGGCTGCGGTGTTAGTTTTTTTTCAGCCGAAACTCCCATTGTTTCCTATGGGGAAATGCCGAATTTTACCGAGCTAATTCGGATTTATTCGGAGATACGGCAGCTATTTCGGATTCATTCGGTAGATTCGGAAGTATTTTAATTCGGAAATCCGAATCGATCCGAATCTCCGAATTTACCGAATTTACCGAATTTCCGAATTAATCCGAAACGAACCGCACATGTCTACTAGTCATGTTGGTCCTATTTTTAACCACTTTACTAGGTGCCAAAATCCTTTTCAAATTGGGTGCTCTTTTGTAAATAATAGTGGGTTTATTATCCAACAGTGGGCCTAAAATAGGATCTTTTAATAGAATTTTCCAGTGTTTCATAATACTCCTTTTGATTATACTGTGATTACAATTATATTCAGTAATGAACATGGTCCTATTGCCCATGCCCACCTGAGTTTGTGTGTCTACTACCTTTTTCTCGAAATATTTATTTCTGTCATCATTTTTTGCCCTGTTAAAGGCACTGGTGATAATATGTTCTGGATATGGATATATGGATATGGAACATATTATCACCAGTGCCTTTAACAGGGCAAAAAATGATGACAGAAATAAATATTTCGAGAAAAAGGTAGTAGACACACAAACTCAGGTGGGCATGGGCAATAGGACCATGTTCATTACTGAATATAATTGTAATCACAGTATAATCAAAAGGAGTATTATGAAACACTGGAAAATTCTATTAAAAGATCCTATTTTAGGCCCACTGTTGGAAAATAAACCCACTATTATTTACAAAAGAGCACCCAATTTGAAAAGGATTTTGGCACCTAGTAAAGTGGTTAAAAATAGGACCAACATGACTAGTAGCAATACCAATAAGGCCAATGACATTATCTGTAAAATACAAAGAAAGGGCAGTTTCAAATGTAACCATAAAAAATGCAAAATGTGTGACTATATAACACATAATGTAGATACGTTTAAATCAAATACAACTTCCAAAACTTATAAAATGAATTATCGGATGACATGCACGTCGAATTATGTGATTTACTTATTGTCCTGCATTTGTGGGTTTCAATACATAGGGCGCACCTGCAGACGCTTGAGCATTAGGTGGTCAGAACACTTTAGAAACATCAAAAAGAACTACAAATTACATAGTGTACCACGACATTGTAACACCAAACATAGTGGAAATTTACATTGTCTACAAATAACTCCCATCGAACACATTCCAAGATCAGACTTTTATAACCGTTTCTATAGACTTAGACAGAGAGAGACCTTTTGGATCTATAGGCTTCAGACTTTACATCCATCAGATCTCAATGCCAATATTGATCTTGCAGCTTTTCATAGTTGATTTGTCTTTTTTGTGAGTAATTGTAGATCTGTAGGGTTTTTAGGGTATATTATCATCAGTTTAGAGATTAAATAATGTTCTATCGGTTTGGTTTTGATTAATTTATCTACTGTGATTGAGTAATCATTGTGTGTTATATTGGTGAACTGTATAAACTGTGTAATCTGTTAGTTTTTAATGAGGAGCAATATTTATTTATTTGTTATTTGACCAATTAAGAATATTATATAAGTCCAGCTCCGATCAGTGGCTAATGTGCAAGATATGGTGTATTTAACCCTGAAATGAATGTTCATCTGTGAATATTTGCTATGTATATTAACATGAAACACACATGAAAAATCGTAACAACCGTATTTGATCCCAGTTGTGATGTGAGCAATAATATAATGTTGAATTAGAATAAACACTAAATATAAGGTGATATCAAATTGTTAATTTTAAGTGGAACGCATATGTATCCTTGCACTCTCCATATCAGCTGTGGCTGACACGCACGCTGAGGTGGGGAGGGGGTGTGGAAATTTCAAGTGTTTTGATTGGTTAGAGGAAGTGTTTAAAGCAGTAGGCATTTTAGAATGTGTATAACAGCCTGATGAAACGGCTCTGTGTAGCCGAGAAACGCGTTGCTTTTATGCATTGTTTTTAAACTTTTTAAATAAATTGTTTTAAGTAACTTTGCTGGAGTTTGCTCCTTCCTCTTTCCAGTTTGTTGGCCTGTGTTAATCATACTCTCGGTATTCGGGAGAGCCACACACAGTATATCTCTATCTCCTACCCTTCTGCCAGTGTTCGGAATCGGCATACGAAGAGGAGGGTGTGTTAGTATCCAGCGTTCCTGATTGGCCACACGGAACTAGGTCCGGCTCGAGGATTGGTTGTTGCCGTTGTGAGTCTTCCGGGCGACGCTGAGGTCCCGGCCCGCTTTGTTAGGCACGTCCAAGTGCCGCCCTGCTTGTGAGTACCCTTTTTCCTTATACCTACTTGTCAGGGTCCTTTACGTTATCACCCTATTGGCGCCTTCCTGTTTCCCCACTACAGATTATTCAACCGTCGACATACGCTACAGAAGAGCGGCCTTACATTGGATTGTTTCAACTGATTATCGCTTCCGTCACCGTGGGCGCACCTCCGTCAAGAACTTTTTGTTTTTGATTTTTATCCACATAAGAAGGCAGTAAGATACAGTATAGGCATGTGTACTAGCTGCTAAAGTGATGGACAACTCTCTAGCTAGGGCGTAATGCATCACTAGCAAGGAAGAGGTATCAGGAACAACTAAAAATAACAAAAAACAAAAAATAATAAAAAAAACGCTAGCAAAAAATGAACAGTAGTGGTAATTGTCAAAATCTAAACTGTGTGATGGACCGTAGTATAACTCAAAACTATTATGTCATAGTGATATGAGTCAACTCTAATGTGAATATGTTTTAACCATGTTTATCAGAACTGGAATAAAAAATGAAATTATATTTAAGGCACTGGTAGGGGATTAGTATTTCTATTGTATTCTCAGAAGGTATGTTAGAGGAAACAGTGCTCATCTAAATTGTCATTAAGTCCAATAGGTTGAATGGTGTTGAGGCAATAAATCCATCTTGCCTCACAACTTAATAACAATTTCTTTCGATCCCCACCTCTCCTGAGTGGGGGGATGTAATAGATCAGTCTGAATGTCAAATCAGAAAGGGAATGTTTATGTTCAAGAAAGTGACAGGCTGCTCACTTTTGACCACTTTAATGGCTGATCTAATGGCAGATTAGTGGTTGGCAAATCTGGTCCAGGCATCATCTTCTGTTTTTCCAACGTAATATAAACCACATGAACAGTTCAAAAGGTAAAATACAAATGTAGTGGTACAAGTAAGGTAGAATTTAATTTAGTATTGGTTGTTCTTATGTGGATGTTTACATTATTTTCCCGGGATCATAGAATTGCATGTAGTGCAAGAGATGCATATGTATGACCCTACTTTCTTAGTTTTCAGCCAGGATGAATTAGAGTAGCTATGGACAGGGTCAGAAAGGACTAGAGTGTCTCTAAGATTTTTAGCCCTCCTATAGGCAACTCAAGGCTACCTCACAAAATGTAGGGAGTTATCAGAGGATATGATGTCCCAGTGTTTGGTCACCTGAATTGGGAGGTCTTTGACCCCCGGTGTATATGTGGTGAGTAAGGTGATAGTCTCATCATCCTGATGCTTGACTGTGTCTTTAAGTAGATCTTCCTGTCGGGTGTCCCACAAGTGCGATCTGATATCTCTAATTAGTTTTACTTTATAGCCCCTCTGGATGAAGGGATTCTCCAATTCATTCAGTTGTTTCAATCTTTTGATGTCTTCTGAGTTATTGCGTATTGTTTGTAGTATCTGTCCTTTGGGTACGGCCTCTATCATCCTTCTGTGGTGGCAGGCGACACAGATTGACCAATTGGAGACGGCAACGTCGTATGCGCGACACTGGCGCAAACTCTACGTCATCAACTAGTGACACGTCGGGAGACCCAGAAGGAAGCACAGAGGCGGGCAGAAGCACTGCCGGAAAGGCAACAGACACCGGCATCAAGGAAGCCAGACCACAGAGGATGACACGCAACAAGAGCAATCGGAATTAACGGTGAATATCTCTACACATACCTTAACTGACACAGAGAGGCAGGTAGTTAACAAAGGGTTATCTTTTTGCCCCCTACCGAAATTTGACTTTTATCAATTACAGAGAGACTTACATGTTTTGTTTCGTAACATCAAGTTAAAGACATACTTTGGACAATTACAGATAATACAAGGGGTAAACCCGAGTTTGGATGTTGAGAACAGTAGTAATGTATTATCATTGAAAAATCTTAATCTTAGAGTTAAGACTAACTTTAATCCACAGGTATTTAATAACAGTATTGAAACATTTATACAACTTGTTCTCATGGATATTGATGTATTAAAACATAAACATGCTGTCACATTTAGGGGTAAGAAACCTCTACAGGGTAATTTTACTAGACTTGAAAATAGTGCATTGCTGGACTTAAGAAATAACAACAATATTATTTGCAAGCCAGCGGATAAGGGCAGAGCCACTGTTATCCTGAATAGGAGTTATTATGTTCAGGAAATTAAGGGCCAACTACAAGATAGAGAAGTGTACAAACCACTTGATAGAGACCCTACATTTGAAGTAAAATGAGAGTTGGTTAAATGTATTGATAAGGCAATGTGTAATGGGGTGATAACAGACATGGAACAAAAAATTTTATTACCAGAGAAATTCGTTACACCAGTGTTTTACACATTGCCCAAAATACATAAAAATAGAGATACCCCCCCTGGTCGCCCAATTGTGGCTAGCACTAATTCCATAATGACAAATGTTTCTATATACCTGGATAGACTACTTAGACCTCTGGCAATGGAATCTATGTCCTATATTAAGGATACAGGAGATTTTTTTTATCAATTAGAAGAACTAGGTATGGAAAGGGAGAAATTCACCCCTTTTACCCTTGATGTCAATAGCCTGTACACGTCAATTACCCACAGCAGTGGATTGGGTGCTATTAGACAGGCTATTGACAATAATGGTAAATTATCTGTCATTCAATGTGAATTCATTATGGAACTATTACAGCTTATCCTCTACTGTAATTACTTTCTTTTCCAAGATCAATTTTATATACAATGTCAAGGAACTGCAATGGGGTCAAATGTCACCCCCACATATGCCAACATCTTTATGAATGTGTATGAGGAGAGATTTGTATACACTAATAAGTTATTTTTACAGTATGGATTATGCTGGTTCAGATATATAGATGATGTCTTTGGCATGTGGGGGGGGGCGACATTGACTCCTTGCATGAGTTTGTGGTGGACCTAAATATATCCACTAGACACATTAAATTCAAATTGACATATAGTGAGGAATCAGTGGCATTCCTTGACACCAAGGTAATTAAGAATGGGAGAGATCTAAAAGTGGATCTGTAAAGAAAGGAGAGCGATAGAGATAGCCTCCTTAGGTATGAAAGTGCCCATCCTCCCCATCTTATTAGAAGCCTCCCTAGGAGCCAATTCCTTAGAGTAAAAAAGATTGTCTCGGATGAGGATATTGCACAGACCAGATTAATGGAAATGGGCAAACTTTTTATGGAGAGAGGTTTTCCTAAACAATTTATTCATAAACAAATTGAAGAGGTCAGTAAAATCCCCAGACATTCTATCCTGAGAGGGAATAAGGTGAAGCCTAAGCAAGATAACAAACATATGGTCTTTGTTTCACAGTATAACCCCTTGAGTAAGGATGTAAATAATATTATCAGAAAACACTGGTCTGTCATTAAAGATCTGAATCCCCCCACAGATACAGATACATATATCTACACCCAAACTGGGATGTATCCCATGCCTTGGGTGTTGTAACTGTAACAACATCATTAAAGGTGATTCTTTTTCCCATCCCCTAACTGGTAAGAAATATAAAATCCCTGGTTATTTTACATGCAATTCAGAATATGTTATTTATTTAATCAAATGTCCTTGTTCCAAAATCTACATAGGCGAATCAACACGTAGGATAAGGGACAGAATTGTTAAACACAGTTTCAAATCACTTTTTACAGGCAGGACATACCATTTCTCAACTAAGATATCAGGTAATTGAACAGATCAGGAGGAGACCTAGGAGGGGGGTGATAGATAGTGTACCCTTAAAAATAGAGAAACATACTGGATCTACACATTGCAAACACTTATCCCACTGGGAATGAATAGGGAGATAGACTCGCAGGTAACGTTATGAATATTTTATTCATTGAGGAGTGATATACTTCTAGATACAATCCTGTGATTGGAATAGGTTGCTAATATAAGGTGATCATTTTTTGTAATTTAATAGAGTCATCAATGTTTTTTTATTGATGTTTTTGTAACAGTGTAAATATATATTGTGTTTTACAGGTTAATATAGTTGTTTAAGCTGAAGTGTCCTTATCCACTAGAGGGAGTATGAAAATTGTACCTTGAATTGTAAAGAAGGGGTTAACTAAAAAGTTCCACACCCATACAGGTATCTGTAACCCCTCCTCTAATTGTTATATAAAGAGTGTGTATGGACATTTCTGTATACAACATGATTAAGGTCAGGTGCTGACCGAAACATTGTTTATTTTTTGCATGTCTCTTCACTAAAAGCTGCTAAATTTCAACAACATTTTGGTGCTGCTACCCTTCTTTTTTTGCTATTTACGTATGGGGTTAGCGCAAGGACCCTGGCAGCGTTAACCTAAGATTGGATGGTGAGTGCTGGGCCTTCCTTTTGATTTTCACGGCAGCTCTGGGCTGACAGGATGGAGTTCCTGTCTGTATCTTTCTTGAAGAGAGTAGTATTCAATTTCCCTTGTGCCTTGTATTTCCTGAGATCTAAAAAATCCACTTGTTGTGCATCAGCTGAGATCTTAAGTCTCACAGAGTGTTCATACTCATTGAGGTGTTGTGCCCAAGCTATCAGATCCTCCATCGACCCTTTCCATATGACAAGTAGGTTGTTAATATATCTTCTGTATAGGCTGATGCAGGGGTATTTAAATACTTGCATGATGTCGCTCTCATACTTTGTAACAGTGTAAATATATATTGTGTTTTACAGGTTAATATAGTTGTTTAAGCTGAAGTGTCCATATCCACTAGAGGGAGTATGAAAATTGTACCTTGAATTGTAAAGAAGGGGTTAACTAAAAAGTTCCACACCCATACAGGTATCTGTAACCCCTCCTCTAATTGTTATATAAAGAGTGTGTATGGACATTTCTGTATACAACATGATTAAGGTCAGGTGCTGACCGAAACATTGTTTATTTTTTGCATGTCTCTTCACTAAAAGCTGCTAAATTTCAACAACATTTTGGTGCTGCTACCCTTCTTTTTTTGCTATTTACGTATGGGGTTAGCGCAAGGACCCTGGCAGCGTTAACCTAAGATTGGATGGTGAGTGCTGGGCCTTCCTTTTGATTTTCACGGCAGCTCTGGGCTGACAGGATGGAGTTCCTGTCTGTATCTTTCTTGAAGAGAGTAGTATTCAATTTCCCTTGTGCCTTGTATTTCCTGAGATCTAAAAAATCCACTTGTTGTGCATCAGCTGAGATCTTAAGTCTCACAGAGTGTTCATACTCATTGAGGTGTTGTGCCCAAGCTATCAGATCCTCCATCGACCCTTTCCATATGACAAGTAGGTTGTTAATATATCTTCTGTATAGGCTGATGCAGGGGTATTTAAATACTTGCATGATGTCGCTCTCATACTTCTCAATGTATATATTAGCATATGCTGGGGCCATATTTGACCCGATTGCCATCCCGGCAATTTTGGAGATAGTATGTATGTTCAAAATGAAAGTAATTGCAAGTTAAACATAATTCAACACGTTTGAAAATAAATTCTGGTGGTGGGCCAGTATAAAGGTAATGATTTAAAGTGGCTTCCACAGCAGCCATACCATCCTTATGGGGGATGATGACATTGAGAGTTGCAAGAATCTCGTCTTGTATCTCACTGAATTTCTGGAGTGTTGTAATCATGTGTATGGAATCACATATGTGTGATCTCATGTGTAGTACAAATGGTTGAAGTAGACCATCAAGAAAAATGGCAATTGGTTTAAGAAGGGATCCTCTAGCCAAAACAATCGGGCGTCCTGGAGGGTTGAGTATATCTTTAAGCACCTTTGGTAAGGTATACAATATTGGGCAGACCGGATATGGAGTGATCAAGAATTCATATGTATCTTTATCCATATACAAGTAGCCCTCAGTTTATGCCGGGGTTAGGTTCCAGAAGGAATGGTTGTAAATCGAAACCGTTGTAAATTGAAACCCAGTTTATAATGTAAGTCAATGGGAAGTGAAGGAGTTATGTCAATTTTGAGAGGGGCCTGGAACTTAAGCAACCTATAATACATTATTTTTAAAGCTTTGAAATGAAGACTATAAATGCTAAAAAAAAATTTATAAACAGTATCAAATATTCACACAACACAGAATATATCATCAAACTAAGTTTAATGATCCAAAACATTTTTCTACTTGGACTGATTATTTAGGCACCCTGACCTTCAAGCAGCTGTGCAGGAAGATGTAAAGTTTCCCTCATGGCTGCTAGATCTTGTTCCTTAGAAAGCTGCTCCATTATCCAAAGCTAAGGTCTGTGGTCTGTGTACACTGATTCATTTCAGACCTGTTAAGCTTGTATATCTTTGTTGTAACACAAGCAGACATGCTCCACCTACTGGCCTGTCCTTATTTTAATCAATGAACTCTGCTTCTCAGTGCTTTTCAATAGCAGTCACATGACTGAAAAAAGGGTGTTATTCTGAAATGCCGCATATTGAACCGGCGCAAACCGAGGGCCACCTGTAATTGTTCCTGAGGCCATTACTTAATACCAAGTCGATCTGTGTTTTAAATTTGTGCACTGGATTAGTGTCAAGAGGTTGATAAACCATTGTATCTTGTAATTGATCACATATCTCTGCACTGTACTTGTGGACTACGAGGGCTCCGCCTTTGTCGGCTGGTTGAATGACTATAGATGGGTCATTACTCAGCGAACGAATCACCATCCTTTCATCCTTTGTAGGTGTTTGTTCACGTCTTGTGTAATCAGACTCCGATAGCCGTGTGAAGGTCTTAATGCTCGGATTTGTATTGATTGGCTCAAATGTACTTCTTTTCTTATAGGGAGACTTAATTGTTAGTTGTTCTTGGCCCTGAAAAAAGTCCTTGAGTTTCAGTGATCTTTGGAACTTCATGAGGTCAATATGTAGATTAAAATAATCAGCATAAGCAGTTGGGACAAAAGATAAACCTTTATTTAGTAAACTAGACTCACTCTTAGTCAGTGTCCGACTGCTGATGTTTATGACAAGATCACAATCCTCTGCTATCTGGGGGGTAGAGGGGTTCTTCTGTACATATCCGCCCCTCCGGGGGGTTGGTGGCCTCTGCCTCTTCTTGAACCCCCTGATCGTGTAGTAACCCCCTGAAAAATGTGTGGTTGGGGTGCAGGTGCTCCTTGTGAGGTTGTTGAGGTTACTGTATTCTCATTGTCAGACCCAGAGCTGTTGGCACTCTTTCTTCTAACATACCTTCTGAGAGTACAATAAAAATACTAATCCCCTACCAGTGCCTTACATAAAATTTTATTTTTTAGTCCAGTTCTGATATACATGGTTAAAACATATCCACATTAGGGTTGACCCATATCACAATGACATAATAGTTTTGAGTTATACTACGATCCATCATATATTTCCTACCTGTTCTATGTTAAACTTTGAATATATTATGTATTAATATTGTTTTTGTATTTTATTGTACCCTATTGTATCAATGCAATGTTTTGTGGACCCAGGACATACTTGAAAACGAGAGAAATCTCAATGTATCCTTCCTGGTAAAATATTTTATAAATAAATAAATAATAGTTTCGATTTTGTCAATTACCACTACTGTTCATTTTTTGCTAGCGTTTATTATTTTTTGTTTTTTTGTTATTTTTAGTTGTTCCTGATTCCTCTTCCTTACTAGTGATGCTTTACGCCCTAGCTAGAGAGTTGTCCATCACTTTAGCAGCTAGTACACATGCCTATATCTTACTGCCTTCTTATGTGGATACTAAACATAACATTATTCGTTTGTTTATTTATTTTGTAGTTACATTTTTCTAGCAGTCAGACCGGCTATCCAGATCATCACAAGGGGTGTGTAACTACAAACGCAACGTATTAGCTATCCAGACTACTTTATTACACTTCCCTATGCATGACACGCTGAATTGGGGGGTGTCTATGACGTCCGCTATACACAGAAGTAAGCCTGTGAATGATACGATCATCCTGCATATTTAGGTATGAGCTGAGCGCTTTACACATAGTGCTTTCTAACAGCATCAGAGGAGAGATATAGCACATATGTGAAGATCTGTGATATGTACTATACAAGTTAGATAAGTTGGACACCATATGTATATATTTTTTGACATGCCACATTTATTGGCTAACGTATATTATATGCACATTATGATTAACACTTCATCTTCTGTTCATTACAGATATTATATTCACACTGCTTTAGTCCATTGATTCCCTAAATATCACCATATTTTTACCATATTTTTATTTATATATACATATATATGTACAACACTTCCATTTAGGTATGTTTCACTCATATTGTTTGTTTCCATGGATACATGGATATGGATACTATAATTGTGTCACTTCCTGGGGGTGGGGGTCATAGGCTATTTAAACACTTTATTTTTCTCACTTTGTTTGGTCTGATGAAAGGGACGGTTGTCTCCACGAAATATATATATATATATATATATATATATATATATATATATATTTATATATATAAAAACTTTGAAGTTAAGTAGATGAAAACATGTAAAATATTTTTTATGCAATATTCATTTATAAAAGTGTTTATGTATAATATTTAATATTTCACATTCCAATGTTCTTCACATAGGGAAATATGTATTCTTGAGAAACACTTGAGAAAATGCGATCGGGTTTGTGCGCGAGTAGGGTGTTAGGTTTTTTCCACTTTTCGTGCGCTATTAAAGTCTATGGGGGAATACGTATAAACTATTTCGATATTGTAAATTATGCTTTTTGTATGCGTCAAGTTAGTGTGCGAGTAAAAAGGTTTTACTTTCAACTTGTAATACGTGTGGTATCTGCTGACGCAAAAATCCAAAGTTGAGCAGAGCCAAAATTAAACTTTTATGATTCAGATAGAGCATCAATTTTAAACAACTTTCCAATTTACTTCCATTAACAAAATGTGCAGTCTTTTTATATTTACACTTTTTGAATCACCAGCTCCTATTGAGCTTATGCAAGAATTCACGGAATATACGTATATGCCTTTGTGATTGGCTGATGGCTGTCACATGATACAGGATGAGTGGAAATAAACATAACTTGCGAATGCAGCCATTTCCACACGAGCCATTAGGCTTGCCGGAAACATAAGTTAAGAAGCAGCGGTCTTAAGACCGCTGCTCCTTAACTTATCCTCCACCTCTGAGGTTGCGGACAGCAATCCTCCTGATCGCATACGATTGGGATGATTGGCACCCCCTGCTAGCGGCCGATTGGCCTCGAATCTGCAGGGGCGGCATTGCACAAGCATTTAATCTGCTACAGCAGATCATGTCCGTCCGCATCTTAATAAATTAACCCCATAATGCTATTGCATTGTCTTTTTATAATGCATTTGTTGATTATTTAAATCTACTGTATTTACTGGTCCTCTAATCTGTGAACGATAATTAGCACTCCACTCGTAATCTAGCCCATTTGTATACTAATAAGCATAAATACATCAATATAACCAGGGGTCAAGTCCAGTGGGAATGCATGGGAATGGAGTTCCTGCATTATTTTTGCTGGTGGAACTAAGTTCCCCCTGGACAGAGAACGGAAAGGGAAATACATGTTTACACTCAAAGGAAAATAGTCCCTGCAATTAAAAAGTGTTTGTGAAACATCTTTTAGTAGGATAAACCCAATTACTTTATTTTATACAGTAATAGTAAGTGCATTCTGTTTATCTATGTCTATCAATTTATGGTCAGCAGGCCAGATTCTAGGCAGAATGTTGACCTGTACAAGATAATGTATTTGCTGCAGATGAAACCTTACCAGTTTCATCCTAAACTGAAAGGTGACCTGTTTTGCTTTCAGTGTTACTGTGCCCTCATGACTCATGCTTTCTCTACCAGTGTGTGTGTGTGTATGTATAAAAAAATATTAATTGTGAGGGGGGTGGAAGTCTGGGTGAGTTCCCAAACATTTTCTTGGTAGGACTTGACCCTTGAATATAACAAGAGGTAGTAATGACAAACACTGTGGGGGACTTTAAAAATGCCTGGAACAAGTATAAGGCTATCCTACAAACTAGATAAGTTTATACAGGTTAGGTAATATTGGGCAGACTAGCTGGGCCTAGCTGCCGTCAATATCTATGTTTCTATGTTTATAACAAGGGAAGTCTAATGTTGTTAGTCTGTATTAAGCTTATCTGTTGGTGTTGACTTGTGTGAAAAGCTGCTGATAAAAGAGGAAGCGGTAACAAGATAACACATGTTCCAAAAGCAGAAATTAACAGTTGTAGAAATAGTTAAATGGCTAGTGAAAGTACACAAGCTGCTTTAAAACTGATGCTGGCATATATATGACAGTTACTGATAGCATTAATAAGAGAACATGCCTTAGCGTGCGATCCCTTAAGTTAGATGTCTTTGTGTTACCCGACCACTATTCACCTTTCCCACAACAAGCTACTCAAATAGACGACCCTGTACAAATGACTAATTATATTTCAAGGCATAACCCCTCTTAACATGATGTCTGAGTGTGCCCGGGCTTCTTTTTAGTGTGGCATTATTTATATAGTGCTTTTCTCCCCTCCAAAATAAACTAAAAGAACTTAGAGCAACTGAGATGTAATGATTTGAATTGTAAAGTGAACCAAAGGTGCACTTAAAGGGACATGAAACCCAAATTTTTTCTTCCATGATTTAGAGAGAGCATATAATTATAAACAACTTTCTAATTTACTTCCATTATCTAATTTGCTTTATTTGTTTGATATTCTTTGCTGAAAAGCATATCTAGATATGCTTAGTAGCTGTTGATTGGTAGCTGCACATAGATGCCTCCTGTGATTGGCTCACCATGTGCATTGCTACTTCTTCATCAAAGGATATCTAAAGAATAAAGCAAATTAAATAATAGAAGTAAATTGGAATGTTGTTTAAAATTGTATTCTCTACCTTAATCATGAAAGACATTTTTTGGGTAAAGTGTCCCTTTAATTGTGTTAGGGTGTCTCTTAGTCTCCCTCTACAAATTATTTGGGTGCATTTTTTGTATATACGCATATACACCTATATATATGTGTGCGTATATATATATGCATGTATACGTATATTTGTGTGTGTATATATATATATTCATTATTACCAAAAACAAGAAAGTCAAATGAAAGGGGTATAGTTAAGCCTAATTTCAGAAAGTAAGGGAAACCAAGCACTCTCTTTAAATTTCAAACCATGAGATATTTATTTATATGAATTTCCCAGACACAGATGAATCTCTACATGAATATTATACCAATGTCTCATCTAAGTAGTTCACCAAAAATGGGCCGGCATCTAAACTTACATTCTTGCTTTTCAAATAAAGATACCAGAGAATTAAGAAAATATGAAAATAGGAATAAATTAGAAAGTTGCATGCTCTATCTGAATCACAAAATAAATAAATTGGGTTCAGTGTCCCTTTAAGGATAGTCCATCCATATGTTTTCAAAAGAACAAACTTTACAATGAGCCTTATCAAAGTTTCTTATCATGCTCTATTAGCATTCAGACACATGAATTAACCTATTTAAGTTTAAATTAACCTATTAACCTCTAAACCTAACAACCCGCTAACTTTATATTAAATATTAACTCATCCCTATCTTATAATAAATTTAAACTTAACTTTAGAATTAAATTAAACTATTTTAAACTAATAATTAATCTATCATAACTATTATACTAAAATTACATTAAAATATATTAAACTAAAAATTAATCTACCCCAATTTTTTTTTAATAAAATTACATTCAACTATATTAAACTAATAATTAATCTACCCGAACTATTATACTAAAACTACATTAAACTACAAATTAAATTAACTATACTATATATTTAAACACCAAACCCTACTCAAATAATTTAAATCTACACTAAAAAATTACAAAGTTACAAAAAACTAACAACGTAGTTACAAAAAATAACAATCACTAAGTTACACAAAAAAATAAACACTAAGTTACACAAAATAAAAAGAAATTATCAAAGATTTAAACTAATTACACCTAATCTAAGGGCCCTATGAAAATAAAAAAGCCCCCCAAAATAAAAAAAACCCTAGCCTTCAATAAACTACCAAAAGCCCTTAAAAGGGCCTTTTGCGGGGCATTGCCCCAAAGAAATCAGCTCTTTTACCTGTAAATAAAAAATACAAATACCCCCCAACAGTAAAACCAACCACCCACACAACCAACCCCCCCAAATAAAACACTAACTAAAAAAACCTAAGCTCCCCATTGCCCTGAAAAGGGCATTTGGATGGGCATTGCCCTTAAAAGGGCAGTTAGCTCTATTGCACCCAAACCATAATCTAAAAATAAAACCCACCCAATAAACCCTTTTAAAAAAACCTAACACTAACCCCCTGAAGATCAACTTACTGTTCTGAAGACTCGACATCCATCCTCAAGGAAGCGGCAGAAGTCTTCATCCAACCGTGCCGAAGTCCTCAACGAAGCCGGGAGAAATCTTCATCCAAGCCGGGCAAAGTGGTCGTCCAGATGGGCAGAAGTCTTCACCCAGACGGCATCTTCTATCTTCATCCATCTGACGCGGAGCGGCTCCATCTTCAAGACATCCGATGCGGAGCATCCTCTTCATCCGGAGTCTTCTTATTGAATGACGGTTCCTTTAAATGACGTCATCCAAGATGGCGTCCCTTAGATTCCGATTGGCTGATAGAATTCTATCAGCCAATCGGATTTAAGGTAGAAAAAAATCCTATTGGCTGATGCAATCAGCCAATAGGATTGAAGTTCAATCCTATTGGCTGATCCAATAAGATTGAGCTCGCATTCTATTGGCTGATTGGAAGAGACCCACTACAATTGGTCGCTTTGGAATTGTTGGGCAGAACATACAATTTTAAACAACTTTGCAGTTTACTTCTATTATCTAATGTGCTTTATTTTATTGGTATCCTTTGTTGAAGCAGCAGCAATGCACTACTGGGTGCTAGCTGAACACATAAGGTGAGCCAATAGCATGAGACATATATGTACAGCCATCAATTAGCAGCTCCTAGTTATCCTTTTCAACAAAGAATACAAAAGGAACAAAACAAATTAGATAATAGAAGTCAATTGGAATTTTTTTTAAATCATGTGTTTCTATCTGAATCATGAAAGAAAAAAAATATAGGTTCAATATCCCTTTAATGTTTGTTCATCCTACATACTAGTATATCCTCACTTATGCTTCTGTTCAATCCTCATAAACAGAATGCCCATAGTGTTGTTGAATTAGTTGGCACTTAGCAAGTAAGTCTAATAATAATGTTACTGGAACTATAATCGTATACTGTACACTATGATGTAATCGTATACTGTACACTATGATGTAATTGTATACTGTAAACTATGATGTTGCTTTAATACAGTATGTATCATGCAAAGGCTGTTGAGTGCTCTGCAAGACAAACTCTGAAACTCTCCCCATTAAAAATGTCTTGTTAAATGAATCTACTCCAATAAAAATGGGGCCCCCTATAGTGTTTCCTGAACTTTACCCCATCAAATCACACTAACAGCCTAACAATATTCTGTTGTCTTTTATAGGGCAGCAATAGAAGAAAAATATGGGAAAGACCTAGTTAATCTAACAAAGAGGAAACCCTGTGGGCAAACTGAAATAAAGTAAGTAGAACATTTAATTTATAAATGAATAATGTGTTTTTATATAATTATTTGTAAACTAACCATTAAATTGTCCACTCCTGAGATCTTATCATCTAAAATGTTATTTTATTTGTCAGGGCTCAACAAATTTGACAAATATATATATATGGTGCCAAATGGTGATAGGCCCAGGACCAAGTTAAGTTCCCTTCTTCTCTTTCTCCCTGCGTCCCTAAACTAAAAACCACACAATGCTGCCTTCAACCAAATACGCTGAGGCACAAACAAGGGTGATACAAAACACAGAAATGGACTGCACTCTCAAACTGGACTGGGTACACATCCCATGACCCTTCAAAACTCACAGCCCTGGGTGCTCACCAGCACTCTCAGTCAGCTGCACAGCTTTTCAGGGACTCAGGCAGTTAACCTTTGGGATTTTGTTAGACCTTGTATTGTAATGTAGGAGTCTCTGTTTCACATAAACAGCACTAGATAGCACTAGATAGCAACATAAACATGAAAATGTTATAAATTGCATTTCTAAATTTTTGTTAAAGGCCTTGCTCTACGGACAAGACGTCTTAGATTATCTCGCCACAGCAGCAAGGTTTTGAATATCAGGCCTTTAGTGCAGCCCCTGGCTCTAGTATTATCAAGGCCTCTCCTGATAGTGAGTCTGCTGACTCATGACCTCACAGCAGCACAATACCAATGTCTCTTGCGCTCCTGACCTGTGGTAAATATAATATGGCTTCGGCCCGCACTCGATAGCCTGACATGGTCCCTCCTTTGTATGTCAGTCAGACTTGTTCTCTTGCTGACATGCTGTGCTATACTGCAGTAGAGGACTTTCAGGCAAGTGGAAGACAGCGCTAGCCTTGCATTCTGAGCTTTTCTGGTTTTCAAGTGCATATGGTGTGATGAGGCATATGTGGCTGCTGGTCCCACAACTCTCTCTTTTCAAAGGGACACCCCCAGTACATTAAAGGGACAGTAAAAGTTCAGATTAATTTTATATAATTCTGCACACAGTGCAGAATTATATAACATTATTCGAGCGGTAACTTAGAAAATGAAAAGTATTTCCCAATTTTGCAGTGTAACGTTGGACTCCGCTCCCGGATCTACTGAGTGGGTCTTGGATATCCAAAGCGCTTTGCGGGCTTGCTGGCTAGTCACAGCACGCCCGGTTGCACTATTGGAATAAATGTAGCTTGCTCCTGCTACTAGACTAACGTTACACTGCAAAATTGGGAAATACTTTTAATTTTCGACGTTACCACTTAAATAATGTTATATAATTCTACACTGTGTGCAGAATTATATAACATTATTCTGAACCTTTCTTGTCCCTTTAACTCAGGAACTGGAGTCAAATTTTAAGCTGTCCCTGGGGCTCAGGGGCCTGGGTAATCATCCCTTATATATGTAATATATTAACGCTAAGGGTTAGATTACGAGTGGAGCGCAATATTGCACTTATGCTAGCAAGATATTTGCACTCCTTTCAGTAATACCAGCGCATGCAGATGTTGCGTTTTCATTGCCCGGAAGCCTTGCTTCCATAAGCTTCAATGGGAGACTTGTTCTGATGCCAATAGACACAGCAAACCACCTAGCACAGAGCATGGGCCAATTCGCACAGCTTGTAATAGCTGGTTATTTAACGTGCGTGCATAAACGGGCAAATTTGCTCCTTTACGGGTACATGTTAAGATATCACTCAACTCGTAATCTGGCCCTAAATTGTTTAACCTTTTAGATGCTAAATATAGTTGCAATACAATCTCATATTTGAGAGTTATACAATCAGTACATGTAGACACAGCAAGAAAATAACTCCTTGTAATGTATATAATTATAGTAAGAGAGCTTGTAAAACCTTTGAGCAGGGCCAAACTTAGCATTTGCAGGGCCCTTAGCAAGATAAATTTGTGGGGCCCCTCAGCCCAGTGCCCTTATTCCCTACCCTGTATGCTCTGCCCCTTGTATGACTCAACCCGTGCCAACATTCTGTGATACCTTTATAAAGAATGACACAAAATATTAGACTTAATGACACCATAGCAGCCACACAGTCAGAGAAAATCCCAGCACACGGACTTGGAAAAGAACAGGCTTAATCCAAAAAATAGCAAATAAAACCAAAGCTATTTATTCAATGATAAAAACAAATCAATTCCATAGGTGAACAGAATAATAGAGTCATGACACCATAAATGCTTGCTTTAAGCTAAATACTGCTGACATTGCAGAGCCCTTCAAAGAGCGGGGTCTGGGACGGTGCCTTTGAGTCTTTTTGTTAATCAATTTAAACATAAATTACCCATAAAGTGCTAGATTACTAATGTAAATGCAAATAAGCGCTACCGCTCAAGAAATAACATTGCTACATGGAGTCTTTTTGCTTGAGTCGGGTTGCGCTCATATTAGGAGTTGAAAGTAAAACGTTTGCATGCAAGCGAAAAACCTGACACACGCAAAGCAATTGTTATGACATCAATGGAGCACGAAAACTGCAAACAAAGCTGAAACCCATACTTGCACGGTAACCCAACCATGTATAGTCAAGAGTGCTAAACCCAACATGAATTTTTAAAGGGACAGTAAAGTCATAATTAGACATTCAGACACAGCATACAATTTTAAACAACTTTGCATTTTACTATTATTTAATTTGCTTCCTTCGCTTGTTATCTTTTGTTGAAGAGTTTATCTAGGTAAGCTCAGGAGCAGCAAAGCACCTTGGCTGCTGATTGGTGGCTGCATATGTATCTCTATTATCATTGGCTCATTTAGCAACCAGTAGTGCATTGCTCCTCCTTCAACAAATGATACCAAGAGAATTAAGCAAAGTTGATAACAGAAGTAAACTGCAAAGTTGTTTAAAACTGTAAGCTATATCTGAATCATGAAAGGAAAAAATTGGGTTTCATGTCCCTTTATTATTTCACATTCCAATGTTCTTCACATAGGAGAATATATTCTATTTATTCTTAAATACATATTTCTATATATATCGTATATATATATATATATATGTATATTCCTATAGATATATAGGTATAGATATGTATTTTACATGAACAGCATCATATATATATATAATTATATATTTAATAATAAAAGTACATTTTCTAAATTTGCGCATCAGGTTTCACGTTTTAAATTTTAACGCGACACATGAAAACGTAGTATTTTTAAGTCGCGTTATTGAAATATTATATATAAAACATTAATAAAATTAATAAAATTATAAAAAATTATTAATAGGGGGAACTTCCCGGGCAGCGGCCATGCTTGGTCGCAACTTCGACTGCTGCTTCAGCTCAGAAACTTTAGCTTGAAAAAATCCTCTTTCTAAGCTGCCATCCAGCAGTGAAAATAACAGCATACTAATGAGCTAATTGTTACTTCTCTGATTATGCCAGAATATTCCAGATAGCTGACAGTGACGGAGCACCGGAGCTACTTTTGAGGCTACGGCCTTTCACCACCCCTTTGGGTCTCTGCCATATTACAACGATAAGTTTACCTTGTACCAAGCAACTTGCACTCTTGCAATCATGGAGGAATTGGGGAAAGTATTCCAAGAGTTTATGGAAAACTTTGAGAAGAGACAGAATTGTTGCTGCCACATGGTCGAGAGACGTCTCGACCCGAAACGCACTGCATAGCCTAATGACAGAGGGAACAGATGCAGATGTGAGGGGTGATAGTGCCAGTACCTGTCTTGCCAACCTTGGAGTTTGCATGTGGATCCAGTTTACAGAAAGATGGTGGCTCAGGGCGTATGCTACAGAAGACTCAGGCGAGTCTCCCCTGCCCAGCTACACGGCAATGGGAGGAGGGCCTCCTCGACTTGCCCGATGATGTTAGCAGTGGTTTCTGTCTCTCCTGCCCTGGGAGTAAAGTCCTGTACCTAAGTACGAAAGAAAATGACTGGGTGTCTGCGTGTGGGAGTGTGGCCGGCTCCCATGCATGTGATGCTGGTACCATAGACGACATGCCGGGGCTTCTTCGTCAGAAGATTGCAGACATGGTGTCACATGGGATGACTGTACAACATGAGGGTTCTCAGTATGCGGACATCTACGTGCATGCACAAAAATGTATCCACTCTAGCCTTTTCAGTGAGGTGGCCCTGCATGGCCGGGAGTACAGACAGGGAATTGGTTGAGACTTTGGACTATGTCTGGGATACTGTGCTGCAATCAGCACTTGTTATACACGCTTGCCTGCTTTGTACAATATGGTATGTTGTGAAGGCTTGACAGCCTGATATATGTACGTGCACTTTATATTTGAGTTTTGCAATTTCTTTATGGGTTATATCATTACTTAATCTATTATGAGAAGAAAGTTTTGACAAATTTGTATTATTAACCGGGGGTTCTTATACAGAGAGTTTATACCTTGGAACTAAACTTCATAAGCTTGTTTAAACTAGGAGCCTCTCAACCTTATAGACAGGTTAACTCTTACTAATGTTGATGCATGAGGGAATTTTGGCCCCACTCTATAACTGTTTTTTTTTATATAATATTTATATGTGCAGCAGAATTTAATAATTTAGAAGAAAGAGAGGGGGGCGCCTCATACGTAGAATCACCAAATCAAAAAAGCCAAAGCTTATGCACTCGAGCCAAATTGGTACTCACATTTAAAATAAGCACCCCAATGTGCTAATGGAAGCAGGCTGACATAATATGGTGTGTCAGTACACCCACTCCAGGATATCCCCGCCAGGTGTGTCTGTAATGGAGAGTCAAGACAACAAAGGAAACCACATGTGCAGATCAACCAAATAGATGGAACAATGGAGATAATTATGCCAAATGGGTACTCACAATGTCCATTAGCACACCTATGTGCTGGTAGATACAGACTGATAATTTTAGGTTAAGGCGTATCAGCTCACCCACTCCAGGTGTTACCAACGATATGGTCCAAAAACAGGATAAATGCACAAACAGCCCAATATTGGGAAATAAGAGGTAAGGTAGAAACCACTATACTTGTGTTATAGTAAAAAACATTTTTATTAAAAGACCATGTCGTTGGTAACACCTGGAGTTGGTGAGCTGATATATTGTTTCTTACAGATTGAACAAGTAATTAAATAAATTATATATTTGGATGTACAGTCCAACCTATATCTTATTTTATATTCCTTATTAGTATTCGAGTACCAATTTGGCTCAAGTGCATAAGCTTTGGCTTTCTTTATTTGGTGATTCTACACAGGAGGCGCCCCTCCCTTTCTTCTATTTTACAGTTTTTCCAGTATCTTCCGTGAAGAGGAGCGCAGCCATCATTCACACTGAGGACATACCTGATTTTTTGCACTATCATAGTGACTTTCAACATGGGACTTTGATATAATTGTACGTTAATAGGTACAAGTGCCATATATTGAATGAGCTGTGTATGTTGTTTTTTGAAGTTGTACAGTGTATATAGTGTATGCGCCCTCTCTTATCTTTGATATTTATAGAATTTAGTAATTGCCTGAGAGTGATATCCCTTCTCAATAGATATTGGGCTTTCAACATATATTTTCCTAAACATGCTGAGCTTTGTCACTAGTCCTAGACTACATCTAGTACTACATCTGTTTTTTCCCTTTCCTGGATCAGTGAGCCTCTATACAATTTCCATTGTCTAAACCTATGTGCAGGCTCAAGTGAGGTCTGTGCTAGGTACAAAACAATGCTATAGTTAACACTTTGAGGCCCATTTATTAAGCTCCGTAGGAAGCTTGTGAGCCCGTGTTTCTGGCGAGTCTTCAGACTCGCCAGAAACAGCAGTTATGAAGCAGCGGTCTAAAGACTGCTGCTCCATAACTCTGCCTGCTCTGATCAGGTGGACAGGAATCGCCACAATTCAACCCGATAGAGTATGATCGGGTTGATTGACATCTCCCTGCTGGTGGCCCATTGGCCTTGAGTCTGCAGGGGGCGGCTCACAAGAGCTGCTGGTGCAATGCTGAATACAGAGAGCGTATTGCCCTCCGCATTCAGCGAGGTCTGTCGGACCTGATCCGCACTGTTGGATCATTTCTGACAGACCTTTGATAAATAGGCCTCTTTGGCTGTACCCATTTTTGTGTATTGTAAAGGAATAATTTTGTATAGTCTCACATAGTTATAGCATAGATTTCACATTTGTAGTTGAGGCAAGTAAGTACAACACCACCCAGCCAAGCATCTGATAGGGGGCTGTATAGTCTTCACTCCTCTATATATTATACATTATAGTTATTATATGAGCATACTAGAACATAGGTGTGGCTTCCCTTTCTTTTCTCATAGTCACATTCCACATTTATAACTTAACTCAGTTACTAGTATATTAAACTTTAATATACTTCTGCAAAAAACTGCAATATACTTCTCCTATTTTGACTTTATAGACTTAGTCCAGACATATTTCTATAGTGCATTTTGGGTCCAAGAGGCGCCCTGTTTCTTTTGACAATGCCATACTCAATATTATAGAATAATATTATATTTGTTATCTGAATATGTAATACATTATGCTGTTTTAGAGCACTATATTTACTGAGGTCCAAAAGTAGCCTGTGAGTTAGAAATTGCATTTCCTACTGAGGTGTCTTAATATTACCAGAAGTCCAAAAGTGGCTTCAGCTGTGTTGGAGATATATATTTTATAATTATACTCGATCTTAATATATCTACCATAGCATTTTCATCTTTTTAACTATTGTTTTATAACGTTTATACTTGTTACCTATATATAGCGAATGTTCAGGTCCAAAAGTGGCCCGCGTCACCTAAAAACCCTCAGTTTTTGAGAGTTGAGATTCTTGGGGTTCAAAAGTGGCTTCTGTTGTTAATGAGGGCGAAAAAGAGGGTTGTTCATGGGTTTACTCTTTACATTTTTGATGACTGGTTTATTTTGTACTGGGAAAAATTATTGTGTCTGTTACAAATTAATGTTGTTCATTTACATCAATGTAGTCATATAGCTGAACTTGGCATATCATCTTCTAGACATGTGAACTTTGTATGCTAAATGAGCAAACTGAATGTGTTGTAATTTCTTAAACCCCAATAAAAAAAAAAAAAAAAATTTAATTAATAAACCATAGAATAAATATTTTCGTCTAGATTCCGAGTTTTGCGTTAGGCTGAAAAAGCAGCGTTAACAGGTCCTAACGCTGCTTTTTCACTACCGCTGGTATTACGAGTCTTGCAGGTGTTTAGGGTCACCGCACACTTTTTTGGCCTTACCGCAAAACGACTTTGTAAAGTCTTTTTTTCTATGGGACTTCCATAGCACCGGTATTACGAGTCTGTACTGGGGGGCCAAAAAGTGAGCGATACACCCTACCCCGTTAAGAGTCCTAATGCATTTAAAAGTCAGTAGTTAAGAGTTTTATTGTACAACACCGTAGCATAAAACTCATAACTAAAGTGCTAAAAAGTACACTAACACCCATAAACTACCTATTAACCCCTAAACCGAGGCCCTCCCGCATTGCAAACACTAAAATAAAATTTTTAACCCCTAATCTGCTGCTCCGGACATCGCCGCAACTATAATAAACATATTAACCCCTAAACCGCCGCACTCCCTCCTCGCAAACACTAGTTAAATATTATTAACCCCTAATCTACTGTCCCTAACGTCGCCGCCACTATACTAAATGTATCAACCCCTAAGCCTAAGTCTAACCCTAACCCTAACACCCCCTAACTTAAATATAATTACAATAAATCTAAATAAAAATTATTATTATTACCTAAATAATTCCTATTTAAAACTAAATACTTGGCTGTAAAATAAACCCTAAGCTAGCTACAATATAACTAATAGTTACATTGTAGCTAGCTTAGGGTTTATTTTTATTTTACAGGCAAGTTTGTATTTATTTTAATAGGTAGAATAGTTATTAAATAGTTATTAACTATTTAATAACTACCTAGCTAAAATATATACAAATTTACCTGTGAAATAAAACCTAACCTAAGTTACACTAACACCTAACACTACACTACAATTAAATAAATTATCTAAATTAACAACAATTAAATAAATTAAATTAAATTAGCTACAAAAACAAACAAACACTAAATTACATAAAATAATAAACAAATTACAAGATATTTAAACTAATTACACCTAATCTAATAGCCCTATCAAAATAAAAAAGCCCCCCCAAAATAAAAAAAAACCCTAGCCTAAACTAAACTACCAATTGCCCTTAAAAGGGCCTTTTGCGGGGCATTGCCCCAAAGTAATCCGCTCTATCAGCCAATCGGAATTAAGGTGTAAAAAATCCTATTGGATTGATCTTGCATTCTATTGGCTGTTCCAATCAGCCAATAGAATGCAAGCTCAATCCTATTGGCTGATTGGATCAGCCAATAGGATTGAACTTCAATCCTATTGGCTGATTGCATCAGCCAATAGGATTTTTTACACCTTAATTCCGATTGGCTGATAGAATTCTATCAGCCAATCGGAATCTAAGGGACACCATCTTGAATGACGTCACTTAAAGGAACCGTCAGTCAGCAAGAAGACTCCGGATGAAGAGGATGCTCCGTGTCGGATGTCTTGAAGATGGACCCGCTCCGCGTCGGATGGATGAAGACTTCTGCCCGTCTGGAGAACCACTTCGCCCGGCTTGGATGAAGACTTCTCCCGGCTTCGTTGAGGACTTTGGCCCGGTTGGATGAAGACTTCCTTGAGGATGGATGTCCGGTCTTCAGAACAGTGAGTCGATCTTCAGAGGGTTAGTGTTAGATTTTTTTAAGGGTGTATTGGGTGGGTTTTATTTTTTAGATTAGGGTTTGGGCCGCAAAAGAGCTAACTGCCCTTTTAAGGGCAATGCCCATCCAAATGCCCTTTTCAGGGCAATGGGGAGCTTAGGGTTTTTTTAGATAGTATTTTATTTGGGGGGTTGGTTGTGTGGGTGGTGGGTTTTACTGTTGGGGAGGTTGTTTCTATTTTTTTTTTACAGGTAAAAGAGCTGATTACTTTGGGGCAATGCCCTGCAAAAGGGTCTTTTAAGGGCTATTGGTAGGTTAGTTTAGGCTAGGGTTTTTTATTTTGGGGGGGCTTTTTTATTTTGATAGGGCTATTAGATTAGGTGTAATTAGTTTTAATATCTTGTAATTTGTTTATTATTTTCTGTAATTTAGTGTTTGTTTTGTTTTGTACTTTAGCTAATTTAATTTATTAAATTGTTTTTAATTTAGTTAATTTATTTAATTATAGGGTAGTGTGTTATTGTAACTTAGGTTAGGTTTTATTTTACAGGTAAGTTTGTATTTATTTTAGCTAGGTAGTTATTAAATAGTTAATAACTATTTAATAACTATTCTACCTAGATAAAATAAATACAAACTTGCCTGTAAAATAAAAATAAACCCTAAACTAGATACAATGTAACTATTAGTTATATTGTAGCTAGCTTAGGGTTTATTTTCTAGGTAAGTATTTAGTTTTAAATAGGAATTATTTAGGTAATAATATTAATTTTTATTTAGATTTATTGTAATTATTTTTAAAGGGTCAGTAAACCTTAAAAATAATGTTATATAATTCTGCACATAGTGCAGAATTATATAACATTACATTAGCCAAACCTTTTAAATCATAATATTGCCTTTTTATTTTGTAAAAATACCGCTGTTTTACAGACACGCTCTCTGTACTCTGCTGAGCGGGTCTGCACTGTGTCTAATGGCGCGGTCGGGCCGGGCTGTAACTATACAGCTGGCCCGATGCCCTCAGTAAAAACAACAGACCCGCTCAGCAGAGTACAGAGAGCGTGTCTGTAAAACAGCTGTATTTTTACAAAATAAAAACGCAATATTATGATTTAAAAAGTTTGGCTAATGTAATGTTATATAATTCTGCACTATGTGCAGAATTATATAACATTATTTTTAAGGTTTACTGTCCCTTTAAGTTAGGGGGTGTTAGGGTTAGGGTTAGACTTAGGTTTTGGGGTTAATAAATATAATGTAGGTGACGGCGATGTTGGGGGCAGCAGATTAGGGGTTCATAAGTATAATGTAAGTGGCGGCGGTGTCCGGAGTGGCAGATTAGGGTTTAATAAATATAATTTAGGTGTCGGCGATGTCGGGGACGGCAGATTAGGGGTTAATAAGTGTAAGATTAGTGGTGTTTAGACTCAGGGTTCATGTTAGGGTGTAAGCTGTAGACATAAATTTTATTTCCCTGATAGGAATCAATGGGGCTACTTTTTTGCAGGTGTTAAGACTTTTTCTCAGCCGGCTCTCCCCGTTGATTCATATGGGGAAATCGTGCACGAGCACGTACGACCAGCTCACCGGTAACTTAAGCAGCACTGGTATTGAAGTGACATATGGAGCAAAATTTTGCTCTACGCTCACTTTTTGTCTTTTAACGCCGGGTTTGTAAAAACCTGTAATACCAGTGCTGCAGGTAAGTGAGCGGTGAGAAAAAACTGCTCATTAGCACCGCATAGTCTCTATAGCAAAACTCATAATCTATCCATTTATTTTGCTGAGCGATGACAAATCTGGCTCCATCCAATCGTTGCATGACGTCCAGCTCATGGGGCATGCAACGATTGGATGAAGCCGAATTTGTCATCGCTCAGCTAAATAAAGTAGGAGATGCGGGCGGAGGAACAGCGCAATGTTTACCATCTATAAATAAAATTAAGTGTCTTAAAAAATTAATCAATAAAAGTGCCCCTGTTTTTATAGTAATTTTATATACTAGCCAGTAAATACCTAAAGTTTACTATCACTTTAAGGCTGGAGCTAAATTAATGTTGTTACTGTTTGCAGTCTGAAGGAGCACTAAGCAGCTTCTGGGGGTATGTTAAGTGCATTCGGCGCATATCATGTAAAGAGTGCAGTGTGGGGGTAATGTGCAGCCGGAACGGAGGGAGTTAAAACTTTCCCCCCCCTTTGTACTCTTTTGCATGCTCTCCATAGGCTTCCTCCCTCACTCTGACGGTGGCCATCTTGGGCTACAGACACATTGATTTCTGCTTAGCAACGCTACAGGAGGGGGTAGGATCAAGCTATTCTAAGATCGGTGAGGGTTTAGTGTGACATATTTCATTGTTACTATCGCAGTGCAAGTTTTAGAAATGCTCTACAAGGGATATAACAGCTTTTTTTGTCTGTACGTTTACCAGTACTGATTGTTGTTTCGCTGGGGATGGAAAGAGCTAATATCTTTACAGAAAACATTTATCCCTATATTTTTTTCCCTACTCATTTACTGTCTAACCTTACTTACTAGAAGATATCGCAGTATATTCCACATATTTGTACTACTGTTATATATTGCTGTAATATTGTGTCTAAGTATGCACTACGTGTTAGGGTATTTATACTTGTGTTTTCTTACACTGTCTTAAAGACTACAATGGAGCAGACTAGAATTAGAACTGTTAGACGGTAGATCCACAGACTTTGTTTTTCCAACAAATAAATGGTTACTGTCTGTCCTCCTGCTCAATTTTTCAGTACTTGTCAAAGTTCTGTTTTGCTCACCGCATTTTTTTTTTTGCCACTTCCGGGCCACCATACTTTTGGATTACAAAATCACTTTCACTTTGAAACACGGAGAAAGCCGCTTACTCCATAGCGGATATGGCATAGGGAGGACAACACCCGTCAACGGACCAGAGACAACCTAAACAGTGAATATTAAATAACATACTCTGAAGCGGTCTCTCAGTCTCCCTACTGGTATTGTATACTCAACCAGTGATGTGCAGTCACTAGAGGCAGGTGAGGCAGTGCTTCACCTCTCATATGGGCAAAAATATATATTTTTTTATTGACTTTAAAAAATAAAATAAAAAAATTGTACTTTTTTTCCCCAGCATTTTTTTTTCACAGCTATATGTTGTGCAATGAAGAGGCACAAGCAGGTCTGCCCACCATTACACAACATGCTGCGCCATCTACTGGATGAAAGTGGTTAAGATCATTGCATGGCCCATTAACTGCTTATTTGAGGCAGTGCTATTTGGGCTGAACCAATCCAGTGAGAGGCATTAGTAAATGGAACTTAGGGTTGGGGCTGGATGTTAAATGATATAAAATAAAACAAAAACAGAAAAAAACAACTTTCATTTATTTTGTTGCTGTCCTGTGAACCTGCTAGCTTTGCTAAAGTGAAAAAGAGTTCTGTTCTCCCCCTCTAAGTGCAGTGGAATGTGCCACTGTCACTTCCTGAATCCTTACAGAGCAGGAAGAGAGAGAGAGAGGCACAGAGAGCACTGTTTCAGCCCCATCTTATTAAAGTAAGATTTTACTGAAAAGGATTCTGTTAGTGAAAATGATAATTCAATGAATGTGGTTTAGTGTTTTTTTTACTCTTTTACAGCAAAGGATCATTTTTGTATTTTGTTTACTCAAACTTTACACCCACTAACTTAGCAGCTTGCCTCTGTACTGCACACTAATGTATGGTCTCATTTAGTTATAGTCTCACTTAGTCTCTGTAGCTTTGCTGTTTTATTACTTAAAAATGCAGTGGTCCCTCCCCCCCCCCCCTTGTATGTGTGTGTGTGTCTCTCTCTCTATCCATCTCTCTCCTTATGTGTTGTTCTCCCCCATGGTCTCTTTCTCTCTCTGTCTCTCTTCCTTCCCCTCAGACTCTCTCATCCCTTATTTGTCTCTCTAACCCTCTGTGTGTGATTGTGTCTCTCTCTAACCCTCTGTGTGTGATTCTCTCTCTCTCTATCTCTAACCCTCTGTGTGTGATTGTGTCTCTCTCTAACCCTCTGTGTGTGATTGTGTCTCTCTCTCTTTCTCTCTAACCCTCTGTGTGTGATTGTGTCTCTCTCTAACCCTCTGTGTGATTGTCTCTCTCTCTCTCTTTCTCTCTCTCTAACCCTCTGTGTGTGATTGTGTGTGTGTCTCTCTCTCTCTCTCTCTCTATCTTTCTCTCTATCTCTAACCCTCTGTGTGTGATTGTGTCTCTCTCTAACCCTCTGTGTGTGATTGTGTCTCTCTCTCTCTCTTTCTCTCTCTCTATCTCTAACCCTCTGTGTGTGATTGTGTCTCTCTCTAACCCTCTGTGTGTGATTGTGTCTCTCTCTCTCTCTCTTTCTCTCTAACCCTCTGTGTGTGATTGTGTCTCTCTCTCTCTCTCTCTTTCTTTCTCTCTCTAACCCTCTGTGTGTGATTGTGTCTCTCTCTCTTTCTCTCTCTCTAACCCTATGTGTGTGATTGTGTCTCTCTCTAACCCTCTGTGTGTGATTGTGTCTCTCTCTATCTCTAACCCTCTGTGTGTGATTGTGTCTCTCTCTAACCCTCTGTGTGTGATTGTGTCTCTCTCTCTCTCTCTCTCTTTCTCTCTAACCCTCTGTGTGTGATTGTGTGTCTCTGTCTCTCTCTTTCTTTCTCTCTCTAACCCTCTGTGTGTGATTGTGTCTCTCTCTCTTTCTCTCTCTCTAACCCTCTGTGTGTGATTGTGTCTCTCTCTAACCCTCTGTGTGTGATGTTGTCTCTCTCTTTCTCTCTCTCTCTAACCCTCTGTGTGTGATTGTGTCTCTCTCTAACCCTCTGTGTGTGATTGTGTCTCTCTCTAACCCTCTGTGTGTGATTGTGTCTCTCTCTCTTTCTCTCTAACCCTCTGTGTGTGATTGTGTCTCTCTCTCTCTCTCTTTCTTTCTCTCTCTCTCTAACCCTCTGTGTGTGATTGTGTCTCTCTCTCTAACCCTCTGTGTGTGATTGTGTCTCTCTCTAACCCTCTGTGTGTGATTGTGTCTCTCTCTTTCTCTCTCTAACCCTCTGTGTGTGATTGTGTCTCTCGCTCTCTCTCTAACCCTCTGTGTGTGATTGTGTCTCTAGCTCTCTCTCTAACCCTCTGTGTGTGATTGTGTCTCTCGCGCTCTCTCTAACCCTCTGTGTGTGATTGTGTCTCTCTTTCTCTCTCTCTCTAACCCTCTGAGTGTGATTGTGTCTCTTTCTTTCTCTCTCTCTCTCTCTAACCCTCTGTGTGTGATTGTG
This sequence comes from Bombina bombina, assembly GCF_027579735.1. NCBI lineage: Eukaryota > Metazoa > Chordata > Amphibia > Anura > Bombinatoridae > Bombina > Bombina bombina. Next base: position 59,135,191 of record NC_069500.1, on the reverse strand, counting down.
TCTCTCTCTAACCCTCTGTATGTGATTGAATCATTGTGTCTCTCTCTCTTTCTCTCTCTCTAACCCTCTGTGTGTGATTGTCTCTCTCTCTCTTTATTTCTCTCTCTCTAACCCTCTGTGTGTGATTGTGTGTCTCTCTCTCTTTCTCTCTCTAACCCTCTGTGTGTGATTGTGTCTCTCTCTTTCTCTCTCTCTAACCCTCTGTGTGTGATTGTGTCTCTCTCTCTTTCTCTCTCTCTCTAACCCCTCTGTGTGTGATTGTGTCTCTCTCTCTTTCTCTCTCTCTCTAACCCCTCTGTGTGTGATTGTGTCTCTCTCTCTTTCTCTCTAACCCTCTGTGTCTCTCTCCCCCGTCTGTCTCTCCCTCTCCCCCCGAATGCTTCTCTGTGTTTCTGTCTACCTTTTATTTAATTAATGAATTGATAGTGCCACCTTTATTTAAAGGGGTGAGGCCAAGCGCCCCACCATCTTTAGATTTCACCAGCCGCCACTGGATCAAGACATTTTTATATTTACTGCATAATGAAAGAATCTATAAGCATAATTTGCAGCATTAAAGTAAAAAGTATGTTTTAAACATATTTTAATGGGCATGGATTTCTAGATCTCATAATCAGAGCAAGCCTTGTGTTATCTGGCAAGAGTTTCTGTTACAATCCTTTTAGACTAAAATCAGATGTTTACTAAGTTGACCAGTTTTCCAAGACACCATTTAAAGGGACATGAAACCCATATCAATCCCATATGCAAATTTAAATAACTTTCCAATTTACATCTAATATCTTTTTTTTCATTCTTTTGATATCCTTTGTTGAAAATCATATCTAAATATGCTCAGTAGCTGCTGATTGGTGGCTGCACATAGATACCACATGTGATTGGCTCACCCATGTGCATTGCTATTTCTTCAACAAAGGATATCTAAAGAATGAAGGCGTATCCTAGCCACTGCCTCACCAGCCTCTGACGTCACTGCACGTCACTGTACTCAACACAGGCTGGGAGGAAATCAACATAATACATTTTCACAGAGGAGAATATTGAGAGCAGGGTCTTTACCCCCTGTAAGTTTGTCACTTGTGCCTATTTTGTTTGAAGCTTTGTGAAGGGAATGGTTTTATATAGCTCAACCTAACTCATATAGAATTACCTGAGAGCTATAACCCATTTATAATTTTATCACACACTTGGAACTTCCAAAGATCTCTTATATTCCTGTGTAGCATTTTTAGCTTCTTGCTTTGGGGAATCCAGCTAGCATGTTTTGATGTAATAGTAAATTTTGATGTATGTGAGTTTTTATGCATATGATATCCTAAATAGGGGCTTGTTTTAAGATTGGCCAATCCTGTTTTTTTTTTAATAATATAGGATTTATATGTATCGCTTAAGCATTTATTAATGAACACCTAGATTATGAGTTTTGTGTTATGGCTGTGTGCAAATAGTGTATGCATAATGTTTATTGCGCACTCTTCATAATGTAGGTATTACAAGTCTGAAAAGAACGTTGTTATGCATTGCGTTAACACGAATACCACGTTTATTTCACTTGCTAATCACGGCTGCATAATGGATTCCCCCATAGCGATCAATGGAAACAGAAAAATAAACAGATTTTTTATCTAACACTCGATATCGCGAGAACTACACAGTGCTCTGTCACATTACACATAAAACTTAATGGACACAAATAATAATAATGTCAAATGTACAAACAATCGCTCACACAACATAGCAGATTCACATTCAACATTCACAATTATTTACAACAAATACTACATAACATTTACACAAAACGAGAATTCAACAAATACGTTTGGATCTGCATCACGAGACAAAAGAACAAGCAGAAAAAATTACACACTTATATGCAAACTAAACATTCGCATTGGCGATTAGGAAAGATTTCACAAAAATAAAGATTTAGAACAGTTAACAGATATGATACAATCAAAAATTATAATTTTGATTTTGCAATACTAAATGCAAACAATCACTATGACATCACCGCATTATACAAATTCCTTAAAAAGATATCTGGATTTAGAAACTCAATATGAGCATGAGCAAATTCAAACAACTACTCCACATTGCACACATACAAATCTTCACAACTGCACACCTGGACCTTGTTTACTTTGCAAACCGGTACATCATTAAGTATTTACATAGGGTATATAAGCACGCTCTTAACATGGCTTCCTTGACTGTATTGCTTTTTTGAGACAGGTACGGGTCTAGGCATTGAAGGTTACAGATAGTCAGAGAGAGATAGTGAGAGAGATAGTGAGAGAGAGAGATATTGAGAGAGCGATAGTAAGTGAGAGAGAGATAGTAAGAGGGAGATAGTGAGAGAGAGTTTGTGTACGAATCTGTCTGGGTGAGTGTTTGAGTGCTGCTTTGTTTGTCATTACTTACACATAGTTAAACATATTTACTTTCATTTACACGCAAACGCATTCAATACGTACATATACCTAGCAGTAACACTACATACACACATACACTACATACCCCATTCCCTTTAAACCTATACCCATCCCATAGTTATATTTTGTTCTTTTTAGACCAAGTTATTGTTTACACACCCTTATCCTTTTTTATACCTTTGTCTGTTTCTTACTACCCCTTACCCTATTTTCTAAAACCCATTCACACTTTGAGCACTTTTTACTTTTATTTCATTATTTTGACCCCTTTCATTTGTGCACTTTCACCTTCTGAAAAGGTATGACAGGAAGGAGGAGTAAAGAAGAGATTAGGGAGGAGATTAGGCAGAAGATTAGGGATGAGATGAGGCAGGAGATTGAGGAGATTAGGGAGGAGAGTGGGAAAGGAAGGGGGAGAAGAGGGAGAGGTCAGGGTGGGTGGGCCAAGCCATATTGTTGAAGACAAACAAGTGGCTGGGCCCAGTGGGACAAGGCAGGAGCGCAGAGAGGGCGCAATACAGTCCAGAGAACAGAGAATCACATCACAGGGGAAGCCCAGTCAGAGGGAGGAGAGCTATACCAGGGAGGAGAAGGAGACCCTTATAATGGCCTATATGGAGAGGACTAGGAGGCTGCAGGCACCGAAGGCCACCCCTGCAACGAAGAAAAAGTTGTGGCTGGAGATCAGGGATGCTGTCAATACAGTGGGGGAGTTCAGGAGGGACTTAAAATCTATACAGCACCTCTACCGGTACTGCAAAAGCGAGCTCAAGAAAAAAAAAATGTCAAGGGAGAGGCAACAAATACCGGTACCAGTGGCGGCCCAGAGCAGACATACGTCTACAGCTGCTGGGAGGAAATGCTGCATCCCAACATCTCCAAGGTGGCCCTAGTCAAGATCAAAGGAGGGATGTACTTCTCATCTTCTGGTAAGGACATTTACTAATATCTTTTCATCTACCTCATAACTCATTTACACTGTAAATAAATTAGGGATATGGCTAACGCAATTACGCTTTTTTAAACATTATTCCGAAAACGCAGTCAGAATTACCATGAGAAACTTGAATTTGAAGGAAAGCTTTCACATTAGTATCTAGTCTCTAGATTATGTGTGCATTTAAACATAATTTAAACATATTTAAGACGCACACAAAAATACATAAATATTGACCATCTAAATATCCGAAAGACGGGTTTTCAAATACGTAAATCGTAATGATTTCTTTTGGATGAAATTGAATTACTAAGGCAGCCTCATTAATACACTTTCAAATATAACATTTACATCTTTATTTGGAACTGTGCTAATATCTCTTATTTCTTTAATTTTAAAATATACAGAGTCTGAGGCTGGTGAGGAGGAAACAAATCAGGAACATGCTCCTCCTTCACCCAGGCATGAGAGTGGTGCAGAAGGTGACACGCCACCTCAGAGAGAACCGGAGTATATCCCTGCAGCAGCCCCCCATGCAGCAGCTCCCCCTGACGAGACCCCCCACAGTGCCCGAGGTGGAGCTGATGAGGGTCTTCCTACAGAAAATGCAGGACTCCCGGAAGGCATAACAGGCACACACAGAGTTTATGACCAATGCAGTGAACACCCTGATAGAAGGACAACCAAATATTGTAAATGTTCTAAATAACATATTTCAGGTCCTCTGGGAAGTGGCAAGCAGACCATATCCTTAAATGGGAGGACCACAAGAGCCTGGACCATCAGCTCCTGGACCAACATCTCCTGTGACTCCTCCATCTCCTACTCTGCCTAGTCAACCCCCAATCACTCACAGTACTCCTCCTCCCCCTCTTTCCCAAACATCTCCAATGAGGACATGTCTGAGGTGGCATTTGACCACTCCAGAGCCTCACTGTCGTGGGAAGAAGGAAAGGAGGAAGAAGTAATTATGTTTATATATCATTGTTTTTAATTTAAAGTTAATGTGTAAAGGATAATTATGTGATTATGTTATCTTCTTACACTTGTGGAGCACACTCTGTATTTAATAGGCTTCTATAGGACCAGGTCCATGTAGGCAGATTGTTTGCAGAGTGTGTTTTACAAGTGTGTTGAGACAACATCATCACATGCTGTCCTTGTTGATTAGATTGATTTGTTTTTGTGATGTGATGTCCAAACATGTTCTCTTAATACAAACCAACGGCCATTACAATTATACATGATGGCATATCACTGTGTTGATAAAAACAACATAGCTTAAACAAGAACATAAACTAACTACAATTCCTTATGGCTTATTGGTATCTACATGTGCTTATTAAATAAAGTAAATATTGTATTTTTTCAAAAAGCCTGTATGTCATATTTCTTTTGATGTGTTGACAACATTGAATACCTAAAATAAAGTGTAGTTTTGGAAAGCTAGCTTAAAGTGTTTTACTCATTTTGGAAATCTATTTCATTTAAAGGTGCATGAAAGCAAAAAATTCTCTTTCATGATTTTGACAGAGCATAACATTTTAAACAACATTCACGTTTACCTATATTATTTAATTTGCTTCATTATCTTGTTATCCTTTGCTGAAAGGTTTATCTAGGAAAGCTCAGGAGCAGCAAAGCACCTAGCTTCTATCTGCTGATTGGTGGCTGCATTTATATACCAATTGTAATTGCCTCACCCATGTGTTCACTTAGAAACCAGTAGTGTATTGTTGCTCCTTCAACACATTATACCAAGAGAATGAAGCAAATTTGATAATAGAAGTAAATTGGAAAGTTGTTTAAAATTGTATGTTCTACATAACTAATGAAAGATACATGTAGGGTTTCATGTCCCTTTAACCCCTTAACGACCAACGTCGTACAGGGTACGTCATACAAAAGCTGGTCGTTAACAACCAACGACCTACCCTGTACGTCGTCAGGGGTTTCAAGCGGTGGAAGCGATCCTGATCACTTCCAGCCGCTTTCAAGGTATTGCCATGATGCCTCGAAATTGAGGCATCACTGCAATACCTTTTTAAGCTACCGATGCAGAGAGAGCCACTCTGTATGCAGTGGCGGCTGGTGAATTTTTAAGATGGTGGTGCACAAGACTCCACCCCTTTGAGTAAACCCCACCCCTTAAATGGCCCCACCAATTTGAACCAAAGTAGACACAATTTCTAAACTCTATAATCTGATATATATATATATATATATATATATATATATATATATATATATATATATATATATATACACACACACACACACACTAAACAAAAATGCACAAAAAACATAGCAATAGTTCCCTTTTCAAACTCAATTAAAGGGATGGTCTAGTCAAAATTAAACTTTCATGATTCAGATAGGGCTTTTATCATCAAATTTGCTTTCTGGTTACAGTTTGTAATTAATACAAAAATAACCCAATAAAAGCAACTCTAATAAGAGATATATCCCTTATCTCTTAATAATATATTGCCACAAAATAGAGTGCATAAACAGCCCAGATCTAAATATTCTATAGAAAAAATATTAACCACAGTACTAGTTACATCAAAGTATCTCTACGCAATTCATATAAATAATAAAATCAATTGATAAAATATATAGTTTAATAATAGTAAACAGATGTAATGGTAGTCATAAACTTAAAATGTTTGAAGTAAAATTATTTTACGCTAAAATCCTCAAAAAGAGCTAAATTCTATATTTATCACTTCATAGCATTAAACATAAGTGATTTGCACTTTGGGAAGTAGAAAGAAGTATATTTGAAAAGTCAGTGACTGCCCCTTTGTTAGCTAGCATTCAGCTCAGCCTTTGTATGAGCAGATATATGTGTAATCTATGCAGGGGCGTATTTAGGTTTTGTGCTGCCCTAGGCACTCAAAATGCTGCTGCCCCCCCCCCCCACACACCCCCACCCCAGGTTTAAGGCCTTTTTTTAGAATTAATATTTTTGGGGCAGGGTGTAAAAAAATAAAAAAAATAATGTCTTTTTAAGTAGATGTTCACCAGGGCTTGCATTCACTCTGGTCATACACACACACACACACACACACACACACACACACACACACACACACATATATATATATATATATATATATATATATACATATATATTAAGACATTATTTTGTAAGTCAGATGATTGAAATGTTTATATCAGAAAAAAATATCCTTCACTGTATGATAGTTTGTCAGTAGGTAGTTGTTTAACCTTAAACATCCTCTTGATGAGGATTATTTAAGCAAAATATCTGCTTGGATAAATATGTAATGAATATACAAACTGGCCTTTAAAAGTACTTAAAAAATACTACAGTAGTTATGATAGGTTTAGGAATTGTATCCTAGGGGATAAAGTCACATGATACAATCATAATAAAGTATATACTCGTATTGTTTCTGAATGTATTAAATGCATACAACATATTTTCAGTTGTGTTTTAAGTCACATAGTTGTATAGATTCAGCAATAAATACTTATTCTTTGCATGTATGACAGATAGACAAACAGTAAATGTACAAGTATTTAGTGACTAATCCGTTTAAGTATTTTAATGAAGATGTATTGAAGGGAGAAAGGCATATACTGTTTCACAGTGGTCACGTTGTAGTGCACACCGCACTGTGTAGTCTATGTGAGTCTCAATCACGCGGTGGAGCCAGGAAGAATACAGCATTCCCTCTCAGTCCAGGCCAGGCTGCGCAAGTGAGCTCCGCCTCCACTGTCGCCACGTCATGCGCATCCACATACAATCCCATAGGATAGCAATAGCCGGGCCAGCCATTTAAGTCATTAGTAATTGGTTGATTTAGCCATCCGGCCCTGAGTTCAGTAGAGTGGCCCTAGGGACTCAAAATTCTGCTGCCCCTTAAAAATCTGCTGACCTAGGCACCGGCCTTGTTGGCCTATGCCTTAATACGCCCCTGAATCTATGTAACATAGGCAAAGTTCATCTCACAGTTTGCTGTTTTTGGTTATTTATTCCTTCATATAGATGTGCAAAGTTTTAAAAAAGTGCTAAGATCTTTGTATAGGAGCAGGCTAACATAGCCACTATATGCAGCAGCGTTAGGTGAAAGCAGCTTGTCTACACACAGTGCGATAGTTCAAATTCCTGCTTCTCTCTCAAGAATGCAGGCTGTGGGCTATTAATTGTTATATCTATGACTCACTGGAATCTGAAGCCTGTCACTGTCGCTGACTAACTGCCCAAAATGAGCTCCTCTCTGCTCAACGGCTATCTCCACAATGAGATTTTCACGCCTTTGAGGGGGAGGAGCCATGACGTATGTGGTGTGGTCTTGTGCAGCGTATCAGACAGAGACAGAGGCAGAGCACAGGCTGAAGTCCAAGTCGCACAGTTCAGCCTGTGCGATTAAGCCTCTATAGGAACGAGCTGGGAGCGACGCCTAGTGCAGTGCTGCACAATAGATCACTGACTGTGACAGGCATAGGGCTCTCTACTGCACGTGCAGATGATAAAAAAAAAATACAATACACTTTTTTTTTTTTTTTTTTAAACATCTGGATATCAATTTTTGGGGGTAAAAATAGGAGCAGGCTAACATAGCCACTATATGCAGCAGCGTTAGGTGAAAGCAGTTTGTCTCCACACAGTACGATAGTTCAAATTCCTGTTTCTCTCTCAAGAATGCAGGCTGTGGGCTATTAATTGTTATGTCTATGACTCACTGGAATCTGAAGCCTGTCACTGTCGCTGACTAACTGCCCAAAATGAGCTCCTCTCTGCTCAACGGCTATCTCCATAATGAGATTTTCACGCCTTTGAGGGGGAGGAGCCATGACGTATGCGGCGTGGTCTTGTGCAGCGTATCAGGCAGAGGCAGAGCACAGGCTGAAGTCCAAGTCGCACAGTTCAGCCTGTGCGATTAAGCCTCTATAGGAACGAGCTGGGAGTGACGCCTAGTGCAGTGCTGCACAATAGATCACTGACTGTGACAGGCATAGGGCTCTCTACTGCACGTGCGGATGATAAACAAAAATACAATACACTTTTTTTTTTTTTTTTTTAAACGTCTGGATATCAATTTTTGGGGGTAAAAATAGGAGCAGGCTAACATAGCCACTATATGCAGCAGCGTTAGGTGAAAGCAGTTTGTCTCCACACAGTACGATAGTTCAAATTCCTGCTTCTCTCTCAAGAATGCAGGCTGTGGGCTATTAATTGTTATGTCTATGACTCACTGGAATCTGAAGCCTGTCACTGTCGCTGACTAACTGCCCAAAATGAGCTCCTCTCTGCTCAACGGCTATCTCCACAATGAGATTTTCACGCCTTTGAGGGGGAGGAGCCATGACATATGCGGTGTGGTCTTGTGCAGCGTATCAGACAGAGGCAGAGCACAGGCTGAAGTCCAAGTCGCACAGTTCAGCCTGTGTGATTAAGCCTCTATAGGAAGGAGCTGGGAGCGACGCCTAGTGCAGTGCTGCACAATAGATCACTGACTGTGACAGGCATAGGGCTCTCTACCGCACGTACGGATTTTAAAAAAACGTCTGGATATCAATTTTTTGGGGTAAAAATAAAATATTACTTTTCAATTTGAGGACTATTTGAAAAATTATATTTTATTCAGCAAATTTTTTTTTTCCTGCCTGCCTGGGGGTTCACGTGCGGAAGAATACAAATTGAGGAGCCTCCACTGTCTGTATGCAAACTGGGTACTGGCAGACAAACAATAAGGTAGAGTGGGGAGGGTTAGAGAGATGTTTGGGGGGATCAAGGAGGTTGGGGGCTAAGGGGGGATCCTACACAGCAGAATATGTATTAGTATTTTTTTTATAAAAAAAAAAAAAGCCTTTCATTTTAGTACTGGCAGACTTTCCGCCAGTACTTAAGATGTCGGGACAATTGTGGGGTGGTAAAGGGAAGAGAGCTGTTTGAGATGGGTCAGGGAGGGATCAGGGGGTGGGATGTGTGAGGTGGGAGGCTGATCTCTACACTAAAGCTAAAATTAACCATACAAGATACCTAATTAACTCCTTCACTGCTGGGCATAATAAAAGTGTGGCGTGCAGCAGCATTTAGCGGCCTTATAATTACTAAAAAGCAATGTCAAAGCCATATATGTCTGCTATTTCTGAAGGGGATCCCAGGGAAGCATTTACAACCATTTGTGCCATAATTGCACAAGCTGTTTGTAAATAAAGGGACATGAAACCCAAAAAATTTCTTTACTGTATCAGATAGAGAATACAAATTTAAACAACTTTCCAATTTACTTCTATTATTTAATTTGCTTCCTTCTCTTGTTTTCCTTTGCTGAAAGTTTTATCTAGGCAAGCTCAGGAGCAGCAAAGATCCTAGGTTCTAGCTGCTGATTGGTTGCTGCATATAAATACCAATTTTCATTGACTCACCCATGTGTTCAGTTAGAAACCAGTAGTGCATTACTGCTCCTTCAACAAATGATACCAAGAGAATAAACAAATTAGATAATAGAAGTAAATTAGAAAGTTGTTTAAAATTGAAATCTCTGTCTGAATCATTAAAGAAAAATGTTGTGTTTCATGTCCCTTTAAGGGTAAGAAAATTGAAAAATGGTCTGGTAGAGATACATTTGAATTTCATGCTCACAGTGCTATATTATTTGGATAACAATGTTGAGTCGATACTTGGCACAATATTGAACATTTAAAGAAATAATAAATATTTGGACATATCTCTAAAAAGTATACATGATTTATTATATGTTATACAATTAAAATATCCTTTATATATCATTTGATATAAGTGAATGCATATTGAAAAATTACTTCAAATACAAATGTGCATGTTTCAGAATTTACAATGTATACAATTAAATACAACACATAAATTATTTGTTAATAAGAAAATATTGTTGACAAACATATTAAACATGATGTAGTATATTCATCGCAGAACATTTATGCCTCAAAATATATTCGGGATCGACAACACATTGACTTCATTAGTTTCCTCAATGAGACAGCCATCAGTTGAAAAATGTTAGATCTTTTATCATCTATGTTTCAACAATGTAAAATCATGGTTTTAAACTTGTGTTCTCATTCGCCAACATGGCACATCCAATATCGCGGAACGACGTGATCCAATCAAATTATGGAATTTACACCTTTGCATGTGACGTCTTACGCAACATGGCCCATCTGATATTGCGGAACAACGTTATCCAATCAAATTACGGAATTGACACTTAAGCATCTGACGTCTTCCGCAACATGGTGCATCCGATATCACGAAATAATGTGATCCAATCAAATTAAGGAATTGGCACCTTTGCATCTCAATACCAATTGTATTTCTTTTTAAAAAACTAGCATGTGCTATATTGTTAAATAGCAAGCATGTTTGTGCTATGTAATGCACCTGTAAATAATAAAGAAGATGTGTTAATGTTTTTTTATTATAAATAAATACTGTACAGATCACCTTGTTTATTAAAATAAAGTACCTGCATATGTACATTCCTTTCCATTACAGGTATTTCTTCAGCACATGCTGAACTGCTTGTTCACGGAGCACAAATATCTGCTGCACCCGGTAAACCGCTTGTGGATGGAGCTTCTACTGGGCCCGGTGATTTCTGAGTGTTTCTCCTCTGCTTCTGTTTAGACCTCTTATCCACTTTAGGAAACATTGGTACAGTACACTACTGTACAATACAGAACTACAGTACAGAATACAGGTATAACGGTACTGTGCAGTGTAAATATGGTAAATACCTGCACAGGTACTGGTCATGTATGGAAAACTGTAGTGTGCAGTTGTGGAGCTCAGATTTCTTTCTGCCTTCGTCTGCCGTCGCTTGTTGCCGCTCTGAATGCTAATTTGCGCACAGTAACAAATCAACACCCGTAAGTTGTAATTACTCCAGAGTCCGGATTCACAGTGATTTTTTATGTTCTACTACTACAATAATATTCCATGCAAATTGTAATATATGTGCTGTCAACATTCAGATTATAGTCTGTTTTAAATATATGTGTATGTTGAGTAAAACAAAATGAGATAATAAAAAGTACCTAATAAATGCATATCAATAAAGAAATAACTGTTGTCAGCATCACTTAAGAATTATCAACATACAATCACTTTTATTAGAAATTACATTAATACATAAATAATAAAAAAATTAATTAAAAGATTTTATTATGATTTATTATGATAAATATGATTTATGAAGGTCATAAAACATAATTAAATAATATAATAGGACAAATAAGTCAGAATGATAACACAGCCCCTTGGAGCCATCTGACAAGGTGACATAGTGCATCACAGTCCTTTCAGGGAGTTGACAAGGACAAACAAAGGCCAAAACAGCCCCTTTGGAGCCATGTGACAAGGTGACATAGTGCATCACAGTTCTTTCAGAGAGTTGACAAGTGCAAACAAAGGCCAACACAGCCCCTTTTGAGCCATCTGACAAGGTGACATAGTGCATCACAGTCCTTGGAGGGAGTTAACAAGGGTAAACAAAGGCCAACACAGCCCCTTTGGAGCCATCTGACAAGGTGACATAGTGCATCACAGTCCTTGGAGGGAGTTGACAAGGGAAAATAAAGGCCAACACAGCCTATTTGGAGCCATCTGACAAGGTGACATAGTGCATCACAGTCCTTGGAGGGAGATGACAAGGGGAAACAAAGGCCAACACAGCCCCTTTGGAGCCATCTGACAAGGTGACATAGTGTATCACAGTCCTTGGCGGGAGTTGAAAATGGCAAACAAAGGCCAACACAGCCCTTTGGAGCCATCTGACAAGGTAACATAGTGCATCACAGTCCTTGGAGGGAGTTGACAAGGGCAAACAAAGGCCAACACAGCCCCTTTGGAGCCATCTGACAATGTGACATAGTGCATCACAGTCCTTTCAGGGAGTTGACAAGGGCAAACAAAGGCCAACACAGCCCCTTTGTAGCCATATGACAAGGTGACATAGTGCATCACAGTCCTTGGAGGGAGTTGACAAGGGCAAACAAAGGCCAGCACAGCCCCTTTGGAGACATCTGACAAGGTGACATAGTGCATTACAGTCCTTGGAGGGAGTTGACAAGGGCAAACAAAGGCCAACAAAGCCCCTTTGGAGTCATCTGACAAGGTGACATGGTGTATCACAGTCCTTGGACTCATATGACTAGAGCAAACAAAGTGCTCCAGTTTGGAGCATCTCCAAACTCTTTACTTTCTGGGAATGCTCCTCACGTTACTCGACCTGAGGCTCTGCAACTGCAGCTTGCAGCCTTGCCTCCATACGGATCATGCAATTAAGCATAAGGCAATTAAGCCGCAGAACCATGGAATCCTGCATCATTCCCAGCCGCTGATGGCAACTCATCATGGTTCCCTCCAATCTAGCTAGAGCCTCTAGCGTCAACCATGCTGAGTCACAACCTATAAAAACCCCATTAATTCAGAATTAATATAAATGACAGAACAGAATAAAAATATAGCAAAGGAACATTGTACTAATTTAAATACAAATCATGATTAGAATAAAATAAACTACATAGAAGAAGAATTACACATTAAATATGTTCTTCATAGATAAACCATTAAGATATAAAAATAAAATAAAAACCCTATCGATAAATCATTATTTCTTTGGTTTATGACACACATGGAAAGGGGCTGTGATTAAATAAAACATAAATATGCATATTTACATAATTGATATCCAACATCTAGGCAATATCATTTTTATAACTAAAAATGTGGATGATAATTTAAAAGAATGTAAATTTTAAACATTTACATTCATATAAGAAATAAAAGTTTTATAAATAAAGTTTTCAATTCAAAATAAATTTAGGTATAATTATATCAGTATAATGTTCCTTTAAGAATGTATGGTCTAATGTTGATTTGTAATGATACTTACATCTGTGGCTGGGAAGGAGAACAGGATACCCAGGCCATAGAAGGTGAGGATCAGGGTAAATGGGTTGGCGGGAAGGATGGACGGGGCAATGTTGGGCACACACAGGAGGGGAATTTGGGGCCTGGACAGGTGGGGAAGGTGTGACCTGCACAGTTGGGGCATGCACAGGTGGGGAATGTGGGGCCTGGGCAGTTGGTGCCTGTGCAGGTGGGGCAGGAGCAGGACAGGAAAAATGGGGAGAGTGGAGAGGGGGTGCAGGGGTGGAAGGTGTGGTAGGGGCAGGACAGAAATGACGGGAAGAGTGGCGAGGGGGGGCAGGTTCGGAAGGTGTGGCAGGGTGATGCCCAGAAGTGGATGGTCCATCTGAAATATATTATACAATTGTTTCAATACAAATATTATATAAAAATATATTATTTACATCTAAAATTAATATTCATCATCATTTGAAATATGTAATTATTTATTTTGCTCACAAATTAGACAAAGTCACAATAATGAATATGTTTAAAGGTCTTAATTGATTTGAAGCAAGTCTAATTTCGAATCTTTTGAAATTGATCCTTGAAACTAATGTTTGCTCACTGGTACTTATTCTTGAAAGTTTGATCCATACATTAAAAATTGATTGGATTGGAACAGTCAATAGAATGTGAGCTCAATCCTATTGGCTGATCCAATCAGCCAATAGGATTGAACTTCAATCCTATTGCCTGATTGGATCAGCCAATAGGATTTTTCCTACCTTAATTCCGATTGGCTGATAGAATCCTATCAGCCAATCGGAATTCAAGGGACGCCATCTTGACGTCATTTAAAGGAACCTTCATTCTTCGTTAGGACGTCGATGGAAGAGGATGGCTCCGCGTTGGCTGGATTGAAGATGGATCCGCTCCGGATGGATGAAGATACAAGATGCCGCCTGGATGAAGACTTCTGCCGCTTGGAGGACCTCTTCTGCCCGGATCGGATGAAGCCTTCTGCCCCTCTGGAGGTCCACTTGTGCCCGGCTGGGTGAAGATGGCTCAAGGTAGGGAGATCTTCAATGCGGTAGTGTTAGGTTTTTTTAAGGGGGGATTGGGTGGGTTTTAGAGTAGGGGTGTGTGGGTGGTGGGTTGTAATGTTGGGGGGGTATTGTATTTTTCTTTTACAGGTAAAAGAGCTGATTACTTTGGGGCAATGCCCAGCAAAAGGCCTCTTTAAGGGCTATTTGTAATTTAGCTCTTCAGGGTGGTAGCATTAGATTTTTTTAAGGGAGGATTGGGTGGATTTTAGAGTAGTGTTGGGTGTGTGGGTTGTGGGTTTTAATGTTGGGGGGGTATTGTATTTTTTTTACAGGTGAAAGAGCTGATTACTTTGGGGCAATGCCCCGCAAAAGGCACTTTTAAGGGCTATTTGTAATTTAGTCTAGGGTAGGGAATTGTATTATTTTGGGGGGCTTTTTTAATTTATTAGGGGGATTAGAATAGGTGTAATTCTTTCTTTATTCTCTGTAATTTAGTGTTTTTTTTCTGTAATTTAGTTTATTTAATTTAATTGTAATTAATTGTAGGTAGTTTAGGTAATTAATTTAATGATAGTGTAGTGTTAGGTGTAATTGTAAGTTAGGTTAGGATTTATTTTACAGGTATATTTGTTTTTATTTTAACTAGGAAGTTATTAAATAGTTACTACCTAGTTAAAATAAATACAAATACAAATAAAAAATTGCCTGTAAAATAAATATAATTCCTAAGCTAGCTACAATGTAACTATTAGTTATATTGTAGCTAGCTTAGGGTTTATTTTATCGGTAAGTATTTAGTTTTAAATAGGATTAATTTATTTAATGATGGTAAATTTATTTTGTTTAATTTAAATTATATTTAAGTAAGGGGGTGTGTTAGGGTTAGGGTTAGAATTAGGTTTATGGGTTAATAAATTTATAATAGTGGCGGCGACGTTTGCGGCGGCATATTAGGGGTTAATAAATTTAATATAGTCGCGGCGACATTGGAGGGGCAGATTAGGGGTTAATAAATATAATGTAGGTGTCGGCGATGTTGGGGGCAGTAGATTAGGGGTTCATAGGGATAATGTAGGTGGTGGCAGTGTCCGGAGTGGCAAATTAGGGGTTAATAATATAATGCAGGTGTCAGCGATAGTGGGGGCGGCAGATTAGGAGTTAATAAGTGTAATATTAGGGGTGTTTAGACTCGGGGTTCATGTTAGGGTGTTAGGTGCAGACATAAAATTCCTTTCCCCATAGGAAACAATGGGGCTGCATTAGAAGCTGGACGCTGCTTTTTTGCAGGTGTTACATTTTTTTCAGCCAGCTCAGCCCCATTGTTTCCTATGGGGAAATCGTGCACGAGCACGTTTAGCCAGCTTACCACTGACTTAAGCAACGCTGGTATTGAGGTGAGATGTGGAGCTAAATTTTGCTCTACGCTCACCTCTTTGCGGCTAACGCCAGGTTTTAAAAAAACCTGTAATACCAGTGTTGTCTTAAGGGAGCAGTGGGAAAAAAAGGCTTGTTAGCCCCGCAAGCCTTACCGACAAAAACTCGTAATCTAGCCATTAGAATACTAATAAATTCTGATTTTTCTTAGAATGGAATTCTATATCAGAATCATGATTTTTCATTTTAAATACAATTTACATTTAATTAGAGGATCCATGTTCATATAGATCAATGTGAATGTATTAGGCAATGTTATGTACAAATTTGTAAGACAAGAGTGAAGTATAATGAGACATAACAGACTGGGACAAACCCTAGGTTGAGGGTCCAGCACCAACATCCATATCTGTAAAGTATTAAATCAAGATTAGATATCATTATTAAAAATCATAACTTTGACACGAACAATCAGACATATTTTCTTTTTTTGACAAGGTAAAACATATTCTTAAATATGCATGTGAGTTCATTGTTTTGTAAAATGTATGTATAAATGAGCAGAGATGATTTCCTAGTTTGTATTTGCCATTAAGTGATAACTTAATCACAACTATTATGAAAATGGTATATATGTTTATGAATGATTAATATTTACAATTTCATTCAATGTTTAAATCTCTGTTTGATCCATTTATCAAGGCCCTATCAAACTAGAAGGTTGAATCAATGACCCCATGTGTTAAATTGACAGTGAATCAAATAATACAATATTTTTATTTTTTTAATTTTATTTTAGTTTTAATCTTGAAACTCATGATACTGTATTTTTAACATTTATACAAAATAATGTTTACATTTGACCAACATGTCTAAAGTATTGCCACTGTAACAGCAAACTCATGTTTACTTTTCTGCGCAATAATTTTGTCGATGAGTATTGGGCAATAATTAAAAGTGTAATTGCGCATCCGTGATTATGAGTTTTTTTGGATCTAGTGGTGTGATGAGTATATATTTGCACTTTTTTAATATATTAACAATTGTGTTTATTACGATATTTGAATATAATGTTTAATGATAAAATGGCGGAGGATAGGGAGTTTACGGATGCGCGCCAAAGCTAATCTTCCATGATTCCGACAGAGCAAATTTTAATAAAACAAACATTTACCTTCAATAATCACATTTGGTTCATTCTCTTACACCGAGATTACGAGTTTTGCATTAGCCTTAAAAAGCAGCGTTGAGAGGTCCCAACGCTGCTTTTTACCTAACGCTGGTATTACGAGTCTGACAATGGGAGTCTGAAAACACAGAAAGCTTATGTTCGATGCTGCAAGAGAATTAAGTATATTACATAATAAAAGTAAATTAGAAACTTTATTAAAATTGTATACCCTTTCTAAATCAAACAATATTATTGCTACACATTTGGTGGACTAGTAGATATAGGGATAAAATTACATTACAAAGCAAGGGAACAATATTATTTCTCCAAATTTGTTGCAAAGTTTTGCCCCAAACTTGTTGCACTAATAGATATAGAGATACAAATAAAATAAATACACAACATAATATAGCTAACTTCCTTTTTATTTTTTTGAAAAAATCTATTTGCACCATGTTTAAGCCATGTAATACAAGTTCCACTCTTCACTTCACCCCAAATTTGACGCAACACTTTTCGCACCAATTATGACACAAACTCCTAAACAACCCACACACTAGTGAATTTTTCAATCACTTTTTATTGGAATATGCATAATCACATGATTTATGACATCAGCCAATCTGATTCAAATATACATTTTAAACTATCACTAACTAATCAAATTGCTCGATACTTGTGTCATTGATCACTCATCAGAACTTGTAAGTGCCATTTGTTACATTGTGTATTATACTTTGAAAGTATGTATATGTGAAATTAGTATTAAAGATAAACTTTAATGCTGACATTAGGACACACAGTGTAATATTTTAGACAATGATTTTAAAATTCGAATTGATGCTTGATTCAATATAATCTTAAACTGATAGCTCAAAGGGATAGCCCACTTAACATTAAACTGTCAAGATTCAGATACAGCAGAAATTAAAATCACCTCTTTACTCTCATGCTATTTTCAGTGTATTTCTCCCTTCTCTTGAATTTCTTTTTCACTAAGAAATGTCATCTTATATGCCAGCCCATTTTATAACACCTGTGTAGGGGTGGTTTTTAAAACTAGATTGCAATCAAGAAGGGTTACACAAGTACAGAGAGAAAATTGGCCCAGCTCTTAAAATATCCATTGATTGCAAATAAATACATATGATACCCTGATTAAATGCTATATTCACAATTATTCCTGCTCAGAATAATAATACATCTACACTATATACATTTAGTGGTATAAATAAACACAGAGATATGAAAGACAGCATTGTTTAGAACAAAAAAAAGGAATTTAGGGACATGTAAATATGTTTGCAAAATATTTCTGACATAACACACACACACACACACACACACATATATATATATATATATATATATATATACATACATACACAAGAATGTGCAAAGATATATGTACAAATTCTACCATTAATAATCACTTATAAAAAAACATGCGATAAAAGCATATAATGACTTCTAGAAATACAAATACACAAACATTTATGTGAAAGTATCATATAACAAATAAATATAAAAATAACTTTATATGAGATATTGTTTGTTGAGGTCTAAATCTAGCTAAATCTAGCTATTTCTTGGACATTAACAGAAGAAAAATAAAAGATTAGCTTTAGAGAAATGTGCTTGTTCATGGACAGTAATGAAATGGTATAAATAAAGTTGGGAAAAACCAGAATAACTGCAACATCGATGACTGTAAGTTAACAACAGTCTGATGCTCATCGCGCCATACTTGACGCGCGTGTTTTTGATGTTTTTTTTTATAAGTAAGGGCATCATATGTGGATCCGCGGCAGCAATGTCTGGTGATGTCTGGTGAGCGTTTTGATGCTGGCGAATGCATTGAGATTGACGCTTTGATAAATACCCCCCATAGTATGTAAAGATATTTATTTTTAAAATAAAATACACTAACAATAACTACAAATTCTTTTGTGAATTCAGCAAACTTGAAAATCTGTAAGAAAAAAAGAATACAAATAATTAGAATATGAAAGCAAGTATGTTATTTCATAACACATTCATTTTGAGTGCTAACGATGGCTCTGAGCCATCGCAAATTGTCTTAGTCAGGTGCTAACGATGGCTCAGAGCTGTCGCTAGCACTCTCCCTCCTTGAGAGAGATCTGTGGGCTCCCACCCGCTCCTAGCCAGACGATCGTGGTAGGAGCAATGACGTGATGACGTCACCGCACAACTTTATTGAAAAATCACAATGAAAAGTATAGGGAATGGGGGCATGCTGCTTAGAAGCCTGTATCTCAGGCATCTAAGCAGCTACAGACCCCCAAGACCCACCATTGGAAAGGTAATTGCCTAACCAATGGTATAAGTCTCGGGGTTCTGATTTTATTTTTAAAAAAAAGATAAAAAATATATATATTTAACAAAAAACAACTCAAATCAGCTTAGCACCCAGGTGGGAAAGTGCTTAGCACGCAAAGGGTTAATACATTTTTATCTATAAGTATAATGATTCTAAAGTCATATTCTGTCTATGTTATAAACTTTAGTATTTGTTCTGATAGTAAAGCCAGGTTCAGACTGGATATCTATATATACATAATTTGAAAGAAATAACTTTAAATTGGTTAATCAAAAGTTGACTTACACATTAACATTTAAATTAGACAAATGACTGTCTAATATCTTATTTTGGGCAAATATTAATTAATTATTCAATTGTATGAGGGGCATAATTGAATGTAATATTTCATGTCCCTTCAAAAACTAAAATACGTAAATGTCACCTATGAAATTATTTCAGATGAAATGTATCCCTTTATCTGTATGATTGGTCACAATCTGGGTCTTCTATAGCACAAAGTAGGGGCAATGTACATGAAATAAATATTAATAAAATAGGTCATTGTGAAAACTAATTGTTAGACACATTCAATTTATTTATCAATAATTACACCATTATTTCTCCTATAATTCTTCTCAATAGCATGCATTGTGCAAACTAACTTGATATATGATTTTTAAAGGTCGATTTTAGTCCAAATTTCAGTTTATCTACATTATGTGTCACATTCATCACTTTCAAAATAGAGGATTGTGAAATACCATCTAAAATAAATGAGAGGAAACATAAGTGTTTCCCATAGGATGTATCCTGCCTCCCCCCTGTCTTGTTCCAGACAGTATGTACACTTACCATGTGAAGGTGTCTTTAGATGTTGTAGAAGTCAGCACAGTTGAAAGACAATGCCACAGACATGATCACATTGGTATTCTTCACTTTCAGTCTGTAGATGAAGTCAATCTCCCTAATCGAATATAAAGTGTAAATCAAATATCTAATAAAGTGGTACATAGTTCAGCATCCCTCCCCCTAACACTATTTCCTAAATGTTTCTTAGCAATAGCTTAATAAGTGTATGTAGCTTCTTTTGTGTTATGTTATAACAATTAAGTGTGAAGCTGAGTCACATACATTGAGGCATATTTAACAAATGTCTGTTGGACCTGATCCGACAGTGCGGATCAGGTCCGACAGATATCGCTGAATGCGGAGAGCAATACGCTCTCCGTATTCAGCATTGCACCAGCAGCTCTTGTGGGCTGCTGGTGCAATGCCACCCCCTGCAGACTCGTGGCCAATTGGCCGCCAGCAGGGGGTGTCAATCAACCTGATCGTACTCGATCGGGTTGAATTCCGGCTATTCCTGTCCGCCTCACCAGAGCAGGCGGACAGGGTTATGGAGCAGCGGTCTTTGTGACCACTGCTTCATAACTGCTGTTTCTGGCGAGCCTGTAGGCTCCCCAGAAACACGGGCCCTCAAGCTCCATTCGGAGCTTGATAGAGAGGCGCCAATGTGCATACTCAACCTCTGATGTATGACTTTGTCAATTCAATGTGCTTCAGAGTATCCCTTTATCTGCTATCTGTGGCATTCATCCCTTTCAGACTATCTAAAATCTAATGTCTAAAATGAATAATACACGTAAACTAATTGTGTGCCATATGATGGATCAGTGGCCCAAATCCCCCCCCCCAGTCTTGGTCCATACATTGTGTATATTTACCATCTAATGCTGTCTTTAAAAATCAGGTGGTGAAGTCATCACAGAAGCCAATGCCAGAGACATATGATGTATAATTTACCTATGATTATAAAATATATATTATATTTTGATATAGTAATTTCTTGAACAATCCTAACATGTTCGCATGATTCTACTTTCATTTTACTAAAAGTGTCACATTTTCACAATGCTCCTATATTACTTATAGTATTTACCTTCTGAAGTGGTTGTTAATTATGTTGTCTCTGACATTGACCCCCTCGTCCTGGAATGTCCCCTTTACGACTTTGTCGTCCTCCTCATCCCTGCCTGTTGAGCTATGTTTTGAAGCATGCCGCAGGCTATAATGATCTTTACCACCTTCCTATGGCTGAATTGGAGGACTCCTCCAGACCTATCCAGACATCAAAAGCGCATTTTGAGGAGCCCAAACATCCATTCAACTACAGCCCTAGTTTGCTTGTGCGCCCGATTGTAGCACTCCTGTGCCTCGTTGGTGGGGTTACGTAGAGGTGTAATGAGCCAATTCCAGCTCATGTAACCCGAATCACCTATAAATAATTAACATTACCAAATGTCAATTTATTTAAAAGTTATAGTCTCAGTGAGTGTTTTCTAAAAGGAGGTTTGATAACCTCTTATTGGTGCATACCCATATTCAAATTATTTATTTCTTGACTATCAGAAAAAAGAGATAGAATCTCATATTATGAGATACCTTTAAAAGACAGGGAAAACAGCACTATTTTAATATATAAAAAAAACCCCACCTATTTATTTGTACAGTTCCAAAATCCAGAACTGAAATCAAAAGAGAGAACGTAAACAGGTGCAGTAAAAAGATATTATACATTCATACATCAAAAACAACCATATGCAGTTTGGTCATATAAGAGCATATATATCTCCTAATGTAGCTTCAAAGTCCACTTCTAAGTCTGAAGACAAAAATGTGTGCACACAAAAAGCAACAATTCTTATTCAAGACATGTAGTGGCCAGCGTGGTACACTATGAAAATAAAAGCATGCTATTTATAGCATATCCAGTAATCATAAAGAAGGAGCAACTTCCGTTTATATATGCAACAACTTATCAGTTCATATTTCAGTTATATCACAGTCATAAATCTCTTATACCCCCATATAGCAGAAGCAGAAACAAGATAGCAAGTGTTTAAGCAGTAGCAGATTAGCAGTTGTTAGTGTTACCTTCTGCAACTTGGAAACTTGGCTTCTATTATTATTATTATTATTATACTTTATTTATGAAGCGCCAACATATTCCGCAGGGCTGTCCATGGATACAATTCATTTAAATAAAACAATACAAAACTTGTAAGAGACAGGACAAAATTTACAAACACATACAGGAGGGATTGAGGGCCCTATTCCCGTGGGAACTTACAATCTAGAAGGGTAGGAGGTTGAGAAACAGGAGGTGAGGACTGCAAGATTGGGAAAGATGTTAATACAGAGTTAGAAGAGGGAAATGTTAGGTAAGTGAAATTAATTTATTATTGAGTTGGGTGGTAGGCTTCCCTGAACAGAAAAGTCTTCAGGGAACATATAAAGGAAGAAAGATTAGGGCAAAGCCTGACAGCACGGGGGAGAGTGTTCCATGGGGTAGGTGCTGCATGACAGAAGTCCTGCAGTCTAGCATGAGAGGAGGTGATAGTTGCGGATACAAGGAGCAGGTCATTGTTGGATCTTAGTGGGCAGGCTGGAGTATACTTGTGTATTAGAGAGGATAGGTAGAGGGGAGTGGCATTGGTGAGAGTTTTGTATGTAAGGGTGAGAATTTTGAATTTAATTCTGCTGTGAATGGGGAGCCAATGAATCGACTCGCAGAGAGGTGCAACAGATACAGATCGATGAGAAAGGTGGATCAGCCTGGCAGAGGCATTTAGGATTGATTGAAGGGGGGAGAGGTGGGAAAGAGGAAGGCCAACGAGTAGGTTATTGCAGTAGTCAAGTCGGGAGATAACAAGGGAGTGGATTATTTGCTTTGTGGTGTCAGCGCTCAGAAAAGGGTGAATCTAGGGGTTCTTCAGTCCCACCACTTAAGTGGAGACAGGATACATCAATCCTACCTTACTTTTAGCCTTTGCTCCCTCCACTGCTTCCAAGCACTTGACACTCTGCACTTTCTTGAAACAAACTGCGGCTATTTATCATCCTCTGTATTCATCATGGCACTACTCACAATGCTTTATGATGCTTCTTACTGTGATTGGAAATAGCTCCTTTACATTCCAAAATTCCTTTGACTTTACTTTTTCAAACTGCGTACAGTTTTACCATATTCAAACAAAACAGCCAACGCGCGTTTCACCCATAATCCTTTCCGAGAAGGGCTTCATCAGGGCTGTCAATCATTGGGTGAGATGTTTTTTTTAACAGGTAGGCTCCACCTCTTTTTGCTTCGTTATCACATTTAAGGTGGACCTTTCCTGTCTTCAATATTAGACTCACAGATTGCTCTTTTCACTGTATTTCATCCATATTATACATTTACATCCTAAAACTTACACATTCATGGCATTCACACTGGATATAAATAAACCTATTCACATATCTACATATCAAATCAGGAGATAAACCATGTTTTAGTATGTTTGACATTGTACAAATAGAGATATAGGCTTAAACCTTCTTAATCAAAAAAAGTTATCGTTTTCCAAGTCCTATTTTCATATACAGATTTTTCTTTTTACTCATTATTTACATAGCATTTGTGTAATTCTGTTTTTATAGGTGCATCTGTCTCTGTCAATAATTCCTTAATTCTACATCTTACATGTCTTTTTTTGTACCTATACATATTTTACATTCATTTGTGTGAATAGAACCATAGAAAGTTCTTTATATATTTTAGTATTGACCTCAGTTTCCCTAAATGGCTTTTCCTTTCTAATCATTAGATTTGTACATCCATTTTTATTATTGATATACAAGGAAGACATAAAATCATTTTAATTCCTTATTACAGTAAACTCGTGAACTCCAGTTTTTCATTCAAACCAATAGGAGCTAGAGTTTACATCCATTTAGTTTCCTTTTGTAGGAGGCATTTGTCATTATCCCCCCTCTTCCAGATGTTATCCCTCAATACCAATGAATTTAATTGATTCCGGGTTAGATTCATGATATTCCAACGTACGTAATATCTTGGGCATGAACAATAGAGAAGGTATACCACCCCAAAAGATTCACAATTAATAATGTGCTTTATCTGTTTTTCACCTGTACTGAAAACCTTGAGCCTTACCATGAAAGGACAGTAAACACATTTACCACATGGAAAGTCGCCCACTACTTTATGTGATCTCAACCAGTTACCCATATGAGGGGATCTAACAATATTGTTACTAGGGCATCTTTTAAGTTTTGTGCTCTTCTCACTGTCATGAGTGGGGTTATACCCACTACTTCTTTCACCTCTTCATCTTGAAGTAAATAGTGCCAGTTCTTTTTAAAAATAGAACTCAAAGTTTCCCACTGACAGTTAAACTTAGTGATATATTGAATTGGTTGACTTTCGCTATCTGTATCTCTTTTTTTGTCATATAAAAGTTTGTCTCTTTGTGTGCTTCTAGCCCTCGTCTTTACTCTTTTTATAGATTTTTTTGAATAGTGTCTTCTCAGAAATCTATTCTGCATCTGATCAGCATGTTCCTCAAATTTCTTATTAACTGAACAGTTCCTTCTGAGTCTGAGGAACTGTCCAGTTGGTACCCCCTTCTTCACACTTACTGGGTGTGCACTAGAGGCGTCTAAAATACTATTCGTAGCTGTATTCTTTTTATAGTTCTCTGTAACTAAACCTGTACCTCTTTTTTAATTTATTTTCTCAGACTCAGAAGGAACTGTTCAGTTAATCAACAATTTGTGATGATACAATTGATCTTGATTTATAGTTGATGTAATGTAATTTCCTAAATGATTTTGACCTTGTACTGATGTTCACACATGTAAAACACATAACTACAGTGCTAAATAGTATATTTTGTGATCTATTTGTCATTGCGGGACCTATGCAAGAATGAATGAATTAGCGCAAACCGTAGACCGCCTGTATTACGAGTTTAAAAAGAGAAAATTATCGCATGCGTTACGGAAAGAGGCTAATCACGTGCACAAGCACATATTCCCCATAGAAGTCAATAGAGGAGAGAAATAGAAAAAAAAAAGCTTTAAACACTCCTGTTGAGCGCTAAGTGAGTGACATCATGTCATTCTGTGAAATAGTACTTGAAATCGTGATAATTTCATATTTAAAAATGTTTTGTGTACGTAATCTGCTGTATATTGTTTGTATGTAGATAATTATGTATGTATGTGATGATATTTGTATGGAGATGTAGCTAAATGAGTGTTTGTTCATGTATGTCTATGTGAGTCAATTTAAAATGGCTTTGTGTGCATTCTTTTTCTAACAGTCGAGATCTCGTATCTTTGAATAGTTTTTTATTAAATATTTTATTAAAAAATAATTTATTGTACAGTATTTGTATGAGTGTAAGTGTACTTTGTATAATATTTTTGAAGTGATTAGTGAAGGTTTTTGGTTGCAATATATCAATAACTACTGGTTTTGGAAAGCGTTATGGATTTGTGCGTAGATGGGAATTTTTGTTGCGCTATGGAGGTTTTTTCAAACTTGTAATGGCTGCGTTATGGAAATTAATGCATTATGGGTCATAACGCTACAATTTGAGTCATAACGCACAACTTTTAATCTAGCTGCAAATTTTATATGTCCACTCATACCTTTCCTATTGCATATATTATCATATAATGATAAGTATACATCTCTATACTTTGATTTATCTGCAAAAATCCTTTACATATAGTATACTGTTGTGGTGGTTCACTAGGTTTAGCTGTCTCTAGTGCTCTCTAATACCTTTTATTGTTTACATAAATGGATTCTATTATTTCCATGTTTCCACGGTTACGGGTGGCAAGGAAGACTTTTTACACCAGGATAAAATTAGATCCAAGGGTAAATCTGGCAACTGGTTTTGCTCATTTCCCCAATCCAGGAATCAGAAGTCTTCTTCCTTTCAAAAACCAGATTCCTCAAAATCTACCTGGAAACCTAATCCAGTTAAGAATAAATTGAAGAAAAAACAAGAAGTGTACCTCCAAAGCAAAATCTGAGGGTGCGGCCATCAATCCAGTGTCCGTACTGGTAGGGGGTAGGTTAACCCTTTGAGTGCTAAGCACTTTCCCACCTGGGTGCTAAGGTTTTCTTAAAGGGGTTTTTATTTAATATTTTTAAAAATATTTTTTTTTTACTTTTTTTTTATTTTTTTATTTCAGTTCCCCAAGACTTACGCTGTTGGAAAGGTTAGGCGATTACCTTTCCAACGGTGGGTCTTGGGGGTCTGTAGCTGCTTAGATGCCTGAGATACAGGCTTCTAAGCAGCATGCCCCCTGCTCCTATATTTAACATTGTTAATGTTAAATAAAGTTGCGCGGTGATGTCATCATGTTTATTGCGCGTGACGTCAACACGCAAAACGGAAGCCCGGCGATGCCTTTCATTATGCAGCACCGATCGCCAGGGTAGGAGCGGGTGGGAGCCCCCAGATCTCCCTCAGGTTGGGAGAGTGCTAGTGACGGCTCGGAGCCGTCATTAGCACCAGAGTGGAAAACTCTGTGACGGCTCAGAGCCGTCATTAGCACTCAAGGGGTTAAAGGGACATGAAACCCAATTTTTTTTCTTTGACGATTTAGAAAGAGCATGTCATTTTAAACAACTTTCCAATTTACTTCTATTATCTAATTTGCTTCATTCTCTTGATATGCTTAGTAGAAAAGCATATCTAGATAGGATCAAACAACAATTAGTACAACTGGGGAAAAAAAACGTCACCAGAGTACTACTAAGAGGCGCCAGGGGCAAATATGGAACGATAAAAAATCTAAAGTATAATACAATTAAGAAAGATATATACCGTAGATCCTATGGATAATAAAGTACTATAAAAAATTATTAGGGCATAAATACTATTGTGGTCTACCGGACGACGTGTGGTTTCGGATTGCGATTACTGCACTTTGATGTGCGCCACTACTTGTGAGTAGGATTCCTCTGTTCATTGTTGTTTTGCTTTTATCACATTTGATCTGCACCATGTGGCGCCATCTATCTATTTTCTTCTAGATATCTAGATAGGCTCAGTAGCTGCTGATTGGTGCCTACACATAGATACCTCGTGTGATTGGCTCACCCATGTGCATTGCTGTTTTTTCAACAAAGATATCTAAAGAATGAAGCAAATAAGGTAATAGAAGTAAATTGGAATGTTGTTTAACATTGTACTCTCTATCTGAATCATGAAAGAAAAATTGTGGGTTTTATGTCCCTTTAAGCTTTTTTTAGAAGACCTGATATCAGTCTGTTCAGGATTCCTGGGTACTGGAAATAATTTATCAAGGGTACAGGATAGGTTTTTGTTCAAGGCCTCCTGGATAGAGGTTTACTCTGTCTCGTGTATCAAAGAGGCGAGAAAAATGTGTGGCATTCCTTCAGTTTGTGCAGGATCTGGAGGACATGGGAGTAATTGTTCCCGTTCCTATGTCAGAACAAAGGAACGTTTACTATTCCAACCTATTTATTGTTCCGAAGAAGGAGGTAACGTTCAGACCCATTCTGGATCTGAAGCCCTTAAACAAGTTCCTGAAAGTTTCTTCTTTCAAAATTTAAACTATCAAATCGATTCTTTCTTTAATTGTCCAAGGTTATGACAACTATAGACTTGAATGATGCTTACTTGCATATTCCTATTCACAGGCAACATCATCAGTTTAATTGTTTTGCCTTCCTGGACAGCCATTATCAGTTTCTAGGCCTTCCCTTTGGACATGATACAGCTCCCAGGATCTTTACAAAGGTTTTGGATGCCCTTCTTTCAGTCATCAGAGTCCAGGGCATTGTTGTGGTTTCCTACTTGGATGATATTTTCCTTTAGTGACTGTGCATACATAGAAACTACAAGCTTTCTTCATAACTGGAAAGTAAATGTGACCAAGAGATCGCTCCATCCACTTACAAGGGTGTCCTTTTCAGTGGTAATCATAGGTTCGCTGTCCATGAGGCTGTTCTTGACAGACTAACACAAGCTCAAACTACAATCTGCTTGTAGGTATCTACAGCCCCTATCTCAAGTTAACATAGCTCAGTATATGGAGGTGGTGGGTCTGATGGTGGCAGCATTAAATGCTATTCCATTTGGTTTCATTTGCATCAACTCCAACTATGCATGCTAAGGCAATGGAATGGAGATCACACAACCTGTCCCAGCTAATTCACTTAGACCAGTTAGTCAGACAGTCTCTTTCTTGGTGGATTTCCCCCAAACTGGTGTCTCAGGGGATGTTTTTCCCACATTTGTCATGGGATGTTATCACCATGGACACCAGCTTGTCAGGTTGGGGGTCGTTCTGGGGTTTTTGAAGGACTCAGGGAGTTTGGTCGTCTCAGGAGGCAAGGCTATCGACTAATGTTTTGGACCTTTGTGTCATTTTCAGAGCACTTCAAACTTGGCCTTCTCTCAAATCAGGTCCATTCATTCACTTTCAGTCAGACATCACAGCAGTTGCCTATATCAATCATCAAGGGGGTAACCTCTTTGTTTCCTAATCTAAAATATTCTAAGGAGAGATACTTGCACAAACTGGATGTAATGAGGGCGTTAAAAATATATTTACAGGCTACTAAAGATTTTCAACAGTCTTCTAGCATGTTTCTTTTATTTTCAGGTAAACGTAAGAGCCAAAAGGTAACTTCTGTTACCTTAGCTTCATGGTTAAAGAGTTTGATTCACAGAGCTTATTTGGAGGTGGGGCAGTCACCACCTTTACGTATTACAGATTGTTCTACTTTTTAGGCTTTCAAGAATGAGACACCAGTAGAACAAATTTGCAAGGCTGCAACTTGGTCTTTTTTACATATTTTCTAATGTATTTCCCTTGGCAGAGGCAGCTTTTGGAAGGAAGGTTCTTCAGGCGCTGGTTCCTACTAAATGCGTGCCTGCCTTTCTTTTTTGTCCCACTAATTTTTTTTCCGTGGATTCCACAGCTTTGGAATTAGTTACCAACAGTAAAGAATTGTGGACTCTCACCACCTTAGAGGGATACTAAACACACATTTTTTCTTTCATGATTCAGATAGAGCAGGCAATTTTAAGCAACTTTATAATTTACTCCTTATTATCAAATTTTCTTCGTTCTCTTGCTATCTTTATTTTAAAAAGGAAGGCATCTAAGCCAATTTTTGGTTCAGACCATGGACAGCACTTGTTTAATGGTGGGTGCATTTAGCCACCAATCAGCAAGCACAACCCAGGTTGCGAACTGAAAATGGACCGGCTTCTAAACTTACATTCTTGCTTTTCAAATAAAGATAGAAAAAGAATGAAGAAAATTAAAAATGTGTTCAAAATTGCATGCTTTATCTGAATCATTAAAGAAAAAATCAGGTTAATTTATTCTAACCTGAAAAATTCCTTTCTTTCTTGGTGGTGAGAGTCCACGAATCCACCCAATTTTACTAGTTGCCGGCAGTTCTAGTTTGTACTTACCCCACTATCAGCTAGATTACGAGTTTGGCATTAAAAAGCAGCTTCATAACGCTGTTTTTTCCCTAACGCCACTATTACGAGTCTTGTAGGTATAGGTGTACCGCACACCTTTTTGGCCGTCACGCAACGTCAGTACCGCACTTTTAAAAAAGTCCTTTTTCAATGGGACTTTCATATCACCGGTATTACGAGTATGCCTGGCAGGCCAAAAAGTGAGCGGTACACCCTATAACCGACAAGATCTGTACCGCCATCTAAAGTCAGTAGTTATGAGTTTTACGTTACAAAGCTGTAGCATAAAACTCATAACTAAAGTGTTAAAAAGTACACTAACACTCATAAACTACCTTTTAACCCCTAAACCGAGGGCCTCCCTCATCTCAAACACTATATTACATTTATTAACCCCTAATCTGCCGCTCCGAACATCCCGCCACTAAAAAAAAATATGAACCCCTATTCCGCCGCTCCCCGACATCGGCACCACTATAGTAAACCTATTAACCCCTAAACCACCACCCTCCCACATCGCAAACACTATTTAAAGATTATTAACCCCTAATCTGCCGTCCGCCCACACCGCCGCTATAAAAAACGTATTAACCACTAAACTGCTAGCCCCCACAACAAAATATACTTAAATAAATTATTAACCCCTAAAGCTCTGACCTCCCACATCACTAACTCTACATAAATATATTAACCCTAAACCTAAACCTAACGTAACCCGAAGTCTAACCCTAACACCCCCTAACTTAAATATAATTAAAATAAATCAAAATAAACCTTACAATTATTACCTAAATAATTCCTATTTAAAATTAAATACAAACTTACCTGTAAAATAAAACCTAAGCTAGCTACAATATAACTATTAGCTAAAATAAATACCTGTAAAATAAAACCTAACCTGCCTTACACTAAAAACTAACATTACAATAAAATAAGTTATTTTCTAAATGACAAAAAAAATAAACACTAAATTACAAAAAATAAAAAACCACATTATCAAAAATAAAAACGGATTACTCCTAATCTAATAGTCCTATCAAAATAAAAAGCCCCCCAAAATAAAAAAAACCCTAGCCTACACTAAACTGCCAATGGCCCTTAAAAGGGCCTTTTGTGGGGCATTGCCCCAAAGAAATCAGCTCTTTTACCAGTAAATTTTTTTACAAACACCCCCAACAGTAAAACCCACCACCCAACCAACCAACCCCCCCAAATAAAAATCTAAATAAACCTAAGCTAAACATTGCCCTGAAAAGGGCAATTGAATGGGCATTGCCCTTAAAAGAGCATTTAGCTCTTTTACATTGCCCAAACCCTAAGCTAAAAAAACCCCACCCAAAAAACCCTTAAAAAAAACTAACACTAACCCCCGACGATCCACTTACAGTTTTCGAAGTCCAGACATCCCACCTCATCCAAGCGTCAAGAAGTCTTCATCTAGACGGCATCTTCTATCTTCATCATCCTGGTGCGGAGCAGGTCCATCTTCAAGACATCCGGCACGGAGCATCCTCTTCTTACGATGGTCGCTGTAAAATGAAGTTTCCCTTTAAGTGACGTCATCCAAGATGATTGGATCAGCCAATAGGATGAAAGCTCAATCCTAGTGGCTGATTGCAACAGCCAATATGATTTTTTCACCTTTAATTCCTATTGGCTGATAGAAATCTTTCAGCCAATAGGAATGTAAGGGACGCCATCTTGGATGACGTCACTTAAAGGGAAACTTCATTTTACAGCGACCATCGTAATAAGAGGATGCTCCGCGCCGGATGTCTTGAAGATGGACCCACTACGCGCCGGATGGATGAAGATAGAAGATGCTGTCTGGATGAAGACTTCTTTCCATCTGGATGAGGACTTCGCCGGCTGGATGAAGATGAAAGAGGACACATGGATGAAGACTTCTTGCCACTTGGATGAGGACTTCCCTGGCTGGATGAGGATGGATGTCCGGACTTCGAAAACTGTAAGTGGATCGTCAGGGGTTAGTGTTTTTTAAGTTTTTTTGGGGTGTTTTGTTTTTTAGTTTAGGGTTTGGGCAATGTAAAAGAGCTAAATGCCCTTTTAAGGGCAATGCCCATCCAAATGCCCTTTTCAGGGCAATGATTAGCTTAGGTTTATTTAGATAGGTTTTTATTTGGGGGGGTTGGTTGGTTGGGTGGTGGGTTTTACTGTTGGGGGTTGTTTGTATTTTGTTTTACAGGTAAAAGAGCTGATTTCTTTGGGGCAATGCCCCACAAAAAGCCCTTTTAAGGGCCATTGGCAGTTTAGTGTAGGCTAGGTTTTTTTTTTATTTTGGGGGGGATTTTTTATTTTGATAGGGCTATTAGATGAGGAGTAATTCGTTTTTATTTTTGATAATGTGTTTTTTTATTTTTTGTAATTTAGTGTTTATTTTTTTTGTAATTTAGAAAATTGTATTTTAATAATTTAATTTATTTTATTTTATTGTAATGTTAGTTTTTAGTGTAAGGCAGGTTAGGTTTTATTTTACAGGTAACTGTATTTATTTTAACTAGATAGCTAGTAAATAGTTAATAACTATTTACTAACTAGTCTACCTAGTTAAAATAAATACAAACTTAGCTGTGAATTAAAAATAACACCTAAGATAGCTACAATATATTTATTAGTTATTTTGTAGCTAGATTAGGTTTTATTTTACAGGTATGTATTTAGTTTTAAATAAGAATTATTTAGGTAATAATTGTAAGGTTTATTTAGCTTTATTTTAATTATATTTAAGTTAGGGGGTGTTAGGGTTAGACTTAGGCTTAGGGTTACATTAGGGTTTGGGTTATGCTTAGGGTTAGGGTTAAGTTTAGGGGTTAATATAATTATTTAGTGTTAGTGATGTTGGAGGCCAGAGGTTTAGGTGTTAATGACCTTAGTATAGTGGTGGCGACATTGGGGGGGGGCAGATTAGGGATTAATAACTGTAATGGAGGTGGCGGCAGATTAGGGGTTAATAGTTTTATTTATGTGGCGGCGATGTTAAAGGGACACTGAACCCAAATTTTTTCTTTTGTGATTCAGATAGAGCATGACATTTTAAGCAACTTTCTAATTTACTCCTATTATCAAATTTTCTTTATTCTCTTGGTATCTTTATTTGAAAAGCAAAAATGTAAGTTTCGATGCCGGCCCATTTTTGGTGAACAACCTGGGTTGTTCTTGCTGATTGGTGGATTAATTTAACCGACCAATAAACTGTCCAGAGTTCTGAACCAAAAAATAGCTTAGATGCCTTCTTTTTCAAATAGAGATAGCAAGAGAACGAAGAAAAACTGATAATAGGAGTAAGTTAGATAGTTGCTTAAAATTGCATGCTCTATCTGAATCACGAAAGAAAATTTTTGGGTTCCGTGTCCCTTTAAGGGTGGCAGACTGGCAGATTAGGGGTTAATAAGATTATGTAGGTGGCGTGGATGTCGGGGGTGGCAGATTAGTGGTATTTAGACGTGGTTTTTATGTTAGGGTGTTAGGTTTAAACATAACTTTCTTTTTTTCTTTTTTGCCAGCTCTCCCCATTGATGTCTATGGGGAAATCGTGCATAAACACGTCAAAGCAGCGCTTGTATTTCGGTGCGGTATTGTCAGGGTGACAGGAATCAGACTGAGACGAGAAGTGCAAAAATAATCACACCTTTATTTATAGCAAAAAATAATAAAAAGTCCACAAGTCAAATAACAAGCCAGGGATCAAAACCAGAGCTGGTAGTCAGACGAGCCGAGTTAGGAGCCAAAGCGAATAGTCAGACGAGCCGGAATCAGGAACAAGGAAAACTGCAGAGTCAGGAAGAAGCCAGGGATCAGGAACCAGGAAGGACGTCAGGCAGCCAGGTAATACACAGGAACTCTCACAAACAGGTCTGAGACAACTCAAAGGCAAAGCATACTGAACAGAGGCCCTTTAAATAATAAGTGATGACATCACAATTCTGAGACTGCATTCTGTCTCACATGGATGATGCACACCAGTCTGGCCATAAAAGGAAGTGCAGGAATTGAGCAGCATCCCCCACAATGCACCATAGTCAGGAAGAGAGGTGAATAAAATGGCTGCCAGCAGCACATGGCAAACACAACAGGGAAAAAAACCCTGACAGTACCCTCCCCTCAACGACCCCTCCACCACTTGAGAACAAAAGGCTTATTGGGGAAACGGGCATGGAAGGCACGGAGGAGGGCGGGAGCATGAACATCAGAGGAGGGAACCCAAGAACGCTCCTCCGGACCGTAGCCTCTCCAGTGAACCAAATACTGTACACGGCCCCTGGACATATGAGAGTAAATAATGCTGCTGACCTCATACTCCTCATGGTTGTCAACAAAGATAGGACGGGGACCAGGCAACACAGTGGTAAACCGATTACAAACCAATGGTTTCAAGAGGGAGACATGAAAAACATTGGAGATGCGCATAGCAGGAGGAAGGTCAAGAGCGTAGGCCACAATATTAACCCGTCGGAGTATTCGAAAAGGACCCTCATAATGGGGAGCCAATTTATTGGAAGGCACATGAAGGTTCAAGTTGCGGAAGGACAGCCAAACTCTCTCACTAACCTGGTAGGAAGGTGCAGGCAGACGCCTACGATCAGCCTGGAACTTTTGGTGCTGCATAGAGTGATGAAGGCAATCCTGAATCTGCAACCACGTGAAACGGAGTTGCCGGAGATGCTCCTCCAAAGCCGGAATACCCTGAGACATGAATGAATCAGGCAACAAGGATGGTTGAAACCCATAATTCGCCATGAACGGGGATATCTTGGAGGAAGCATTAATAGCACTATTACGAGCAAACTCTGCCCAAGGTAACAGTTCAGACCAATTATTGTGGTGATCTGAGACATAGCAATGGAGGAACTGTTCCAGAGCTTGATTAGACCGTTCCGCAGCCCCATTGGATTGAGGGTGATATGCCGAGGAGAAGGAAAGCTGGATCCCCATTTGAGCACAAAAAGAACGCCAAAATCTGGAGACAAATTGGCTACCCCGGTCCGACACTATCTTCTTGGGTAACCCATGTAAACGGAAGACCTCCCGGGCAAAAATTGAAGCAAGCTCCTGAGCGGTAGGCAGCTTCATCAAGGGAATGCAATGTGACATTTTAGAAAAATGGTCAACCACCATAAGGATAACAGTATTGCCATTGGAAACAGGGAGCTCGACAATGAAGTCCATGGAAAGATGTGTCCAAGGACGCTCACCATTAGCAATAGGTTGAAGAAGACCCACAGGAAGACGTAGAGGAGTCTTATTCTGTGCACAAACTGAGCAGGAGGCAACATACGCAGCAACATCAGAACAAAGACCTGGCCACCAGAATTGTCCAGTGACAGACCAAATCATTTGGTTCTTGCCTGGGTGACCTGCGGCTTTAGGATAGTGGTAAGTGTGCAAAAGTTTAGTTTGAAGATTCTCAGGAACAAAACACTTACCACTAGGTTTCTCAGGAGGTGCATTGGTTTGTGCAGCCAGGATCTCCTCCCCCAAGGGAGAAGTCAAATTAGTACGTATGGTAGCCAAAATATGGTCAGGAGGTATAACAGGAGTAGGTACAGACTCCTCCTTGGACAGAGGCGAAAATTGTCGAGAGAGGGCATCAGCCCTAACATTCTTACTACCAGGCAGGTAGGAGACCACATAATTAAACCGAGACAAAAATAGCGCCCATCTGGCCTGTCGGGGCGACAAACGTTTTGCTTCAGATAGATAAGTTAAATTCTTGTGGTCAGTAAGAATGAGCACTGGCACGCTAGTACCCTCGAGAAGATGCCTCCATTCCTTAAGTGCCAAAATTATGGCCAGTAATTCCCTGTCGCCAATTTCATAATTACACTCCGCTGGAGACAATTTCTTAGAGAAGAAACCATACAGATGCAAGGAACTGTCAGGCGTAGGACGTTGAGACAAGAGGGCACCTACTCCAGTCTCAGACGCATCGACCTCAAGAACGAAAGGCAGGACAGGGTTAGGATGAGCCAGAACTGGAGCGGCAGCAAAGGCAGTCTTAAGACTATCAAAGGCCTTAATGGCAGTAGGTGAACAATGGAGTGGATCATTCTCTTTACGGGTCATGTTTGTGATAGGTTTGACCAAGGAAGAAAAGTTTTTAATAAACTTTCTATAGTAATTGGCGAACCCCAAAAAACGTTGAATAGACTGAAGACCAACTGGGCGAGGCCACTGCAGAACTGCAGATAACTTGTCAGGATCCATGGAGAACCCTGCAACGGAGATAACATAACCTAGGAAGGTTACTTGAGTCTGATGGAACTCACATTTCTCGAGTTTACAAAACAGGCCGTTCTCATGTAGTCTCTGAAGAACCTGTGTAACATCAGAACGATGAGCCTCAAATGTGGGTGAGTGTATGAGGATGTCGTCTAAGTACACCACAACACACTGTTGCAACATATCTCGTAGGACATCATTAATAAATTCCTGAAAAACAGCAGGAGCATTACATAGGCCAAAGGGCATTACAAGATACTCATAATGCCCGCTCCTGGTGTTAAATGCTGTTTTCCATTCGTGGCCCTCCTTAATCCTAACGAGATTGTACGCTCCTCTCAAATCATAGTTTAGTAAAGACCATAGCTCCCATGAGGCGGTCAAAGAGTTCTGTAATAAGCAGAATAGGGTAAGCATTCTTAATGGTAAGATGATTAAGACCCCTATAATCGATACATGGTCTTAACTCGCCACTCTTTTTCTTCACAAAGAAGAAGCCAGCCCCTGCAGGAAAGCAGGATTTGCGGATGATCCCCCGCGACAGAGCATCGGCAACATACTCCTCCATAGCACAATTCTCTGCAACAGACAGAGGGTACACCTGGCCCTGAGGAGGAATGGCTCCGGGTTGCAGGTCTATGACACAATCATAAGACCGGTGAGGAGGCAACGTACCGGCACGCACCTTGTCAAACACGTCTAGGAACTCTCAATACTCCTCTGGCAATTGAGAAACCGAAGAAGTGCACAAGACTTTAACTGGTTTCCGAAGACAAGTGGAAATACATTGCGGGGACCACGACAACATTTCGGACCTGCGCCAGTCGAGACTGGGATTGTGCTTTTGGAGCCAGGGATAACCCAGAACAACCGGAAAATGCGGAGAGTTTATCACCTGGAACTGGAGGGTTTCAAAATGGAGAGCCCCAACAGCCATTGACAACGGAGCAGTTTCGTGAGTAACGAGTGCGGGCTGAAGGGGCCTGCCATCAATGGCCTCAATAGCAAGCGGAACTGACCGAGGCAAAACAGGAATGGAGTGCTTTGATACAAAAGCACTGTCAATGAAATAACCTGCAGCACCGGAGTCAAGAAGAGCCTGGGTGACTATGGAGGAGTCCACCCAGGAAAGGACAACCGTGACCAAAGGTTTCTCCTTAAGCGGTTCCGGGGACGAGGATAAACCACCCAAGGTCTGCCCCCGACAGGACTTTAGGTGTGAGCGTTTCCCGGCCGTGTAGGACAAGACTTCAAAAAGTGGCCCTGTAACCCACAATAGAGGCAGAGCCCCTCCCTCCTCCTAAAGGCCCTCTCCTCCGCGGAGAGACGCATGAATCCCAGCTGCATCGGCTCAGCAGTACCTGGTGACTCGGGACCAGGAGGCATGGGAGGAGATGGAGGCATGGGTGGGAACGAACACATAGGAGACAACGGAACAGGAGGCTTCCGCAAGCACTCCTTGAAAGAGGGCCTCTCTCTGAGTCTGATGTCAATTAGGATAAAAAAATACACCAATGCCTCGAGATCCTCTGGTAAATCTCTGGCAGCAACTTCGTCTTTAATCGCATCAGAGAGCCCATGAAAGAAGGCGGCAACAAGGGCTTCATTGTTCCAACCTACCTCTGCGGCGTACGGAACTCAATAGCATACTGAGCAACAAATCTTGTACCTTGCTGAATGGACATGAGTCGTTTAGCAGCAGAGGAGGAGTGAGCCAGAACATCAAATACCCTTCAAAAGGAGGCCACAAATTCAGGGTAATTTGAAATCACAGGTTTATTAGCCTCCCACAAGGGATTAGCCCAGGCAAAAGCTGTGTCAGAGAGTAACAAGATGAGAAATCCCACCTTAGCTCTGTCAGAGGGAAACGCCTGAGGTAACATCTCAAAGTAAATGCCCACCTGGTTCAAAAACCCTCTGCACTGAATAGGATTGCCTCCATATCGCTGAGGTAGAGGTGCAGAACCGGACATGCTCCTGGTAGGCATAGGTGCGGCAGCGGAAACAGGAGCAGCCATAATTTGCGGGACACTTTGGTCGAAATGTGCAGTGCGAGTCAGCAGGGTTTGCAGGGCTAGTGCAAATTGATCCAAGCGGTGATCCTGTACATCCATCCTGGAAATGATGGCAGGTAAAGGTGGATTATTAGCACTATCAGGATTCATTGCCTTTGCGTAATGTCAGGGTGCCAGGAATCAGACTGAGAGGAGAAGTGCAAAAATAATCACACCTTTATTTATAGCAAAAAATAATAAAAAGTACACAAGTCAAATAACAAGCCAGGAGTCAAAACCAGAGCTGGTAGTCAGACGAGCCGAGTCAGGAGCCAAAGCGAATAGTCAGACGAGCCGGAATCAGGAACAAGGAAAACAGCAGAGTCAGGAAGAAGCCAGGGATCAGGAACCAGGAAGGACGTCAGGCAGCCAGGTAATACACAGGAACTCTCACAAACAGGTCTGAGACAACGCAAAGGCAAAGCATACTGAACAGAGGCCCTTTAAATAATAAGTGATGACATCACAATTCTGAGACTGCATCCTGTCTCACATGGATGATGCACACCAGTCTGGCCATAAAAGGAAGTGCAGGAATTGAGCAGCATCCCCCACAATGCACCATAGTCAGGAAGAGAGGTGAGTAAAATGGCTGCCAGCAGCACATGGCAAACACAACAGGGAAAAAACCCTTACAGGTATGGAGCTCAACGCCACCATATCGCCCGCACAAGCCTGCTTTTTGTAAACCTGTAATAGCAGCACTATAGGGAGGTGAAATAACGCCTCTTTTGTGGTGGTCGTTAATTTCCCTATAGCACTTAAAACTCGTAATCTAGCTGTATCTTTCTTACTTCTTCCTCCTATTCTTGGCTATACGTAATACTGGAAGAGGCAGGGAAGTAGGAGGGATATTAAAGCTCTTGGTGTAGGGTATCTTTGCCTCCTCCTGGTGGCCAGCTGATAAATTCCCAGCGGTAAGGAATTGTGGACTCTCACCACCAAGAAAGAAAGGAATTTATCAGGTAAGAATAAATTATGCTTTTCTTGTTGAATTAAATATAAATTCAAATATTTAATATATTAAAAGCTTTAAAAAAAACATAATTGAGCAAGTATGCCATCAGGCCCATATACAAATGACATTCATATTGTTTAACACTTCATATACACCGCTATATCCAATTGCAAAACACACAAACAAACTCCTTTAATTGCATTAATCAATATTGGATTTTGAGTGTTTGGCATCCATTATCGCTGTGGGAAAATGGAGATTGTATTTCGGCTGTGTTTGACTCAGAACAATTGGAACCAACCCCTAAATGTGCATTTGTTAAATGGATTGGATGTTCTGTTGGTTAAATCCACCAAGAATTCAAAGAATTCATCAATAAAAAAAAGATGTCACCCTCACTAATCCATATTTATTAAAGCCTGTTGTCAATTTTCACATTTTACTGAAAAAGCCTTCTAAGGTAACACAGGAACTGGGGAGACGTTCTCATTGGATAGTTCATTTAATGTAGGCCACTGGGTCCCTCCATTAAATGTACTAAGTGGTCTTTAAGGCTCTTCGACTTCATCTTCACCAGTTATTATGTTATTCGATGCTCACTAATATCTAAGGGGCCGGTAATCTAAAGGTCTCTGGGCTGGCGAGATTCTATAAGAATGCTCGCCAATCCTGCTATTTCCCTGGTGGAATGATCTAAAGCCACCTTTTACCCTGAAAACTGGGTGTCTCGCTAAGGGGACGTATACTGCACTTCATAGGGAGGAGATACATACATTACAATAGTGCACAATGAAAATCATTGTTTAAAAATCTTACAAATGAATAGATAAACCATTCACACATAAATAAGCAGTGGAAAATAGTTTTGTTAAAGTGCATAAAAAATCATAACAAAATTTTTTACCAAAAATCGTGTTTTATCAAAAATATAACATTTGTCTGAAAATTATATAGGAATGAATTGTGCTAAATATGCACAGTGTAACTCATGTACACTGGATGAGAAAAAACACCTAAACATCTAAACTTACAAGCACAACATACAAAGCATAATTATTGTTTTAAAGTAAAATGAGCTGAACATGGGCGTTCCATGGGCGTATATAAAATCTCTAATTCTAGTGTAATTCTCTAAACATTGCCACATACAAGGAATACTGCTGCACTCAAATGCTGAAAAAAGATGAAAACTGTATTATTCCAAAAAGCATTAAAAATACAAAGTTACACACAGAGGCAACAATGACACAAAATCTTACGCGTTTCACTCATCTATACAGAAATGTAAAGCTTAGGAGCTGGCCCATTTTAGGTTCAGCACCCTATATAATGAAAAGTTGTTTAAAATTGAATGTTCTATCTGAATCCTGACTTTACTATACTTTTAATGTTAACTGCAATCAGGGGAGTTGGTATCAAGAATATGTACTTGCCTTAGTATAAACATTACAATAGTAAATCATATAAAGTTACTATGATGAAAGTTACAATCTCTGAAAATGAAGTAAAAGATTTTATGAATGTAAATATTGTGCTGCAAAAAGTCTCTAAAATTGACAATCAATATTGCTTCTTTTTTCCCTAGCACGCTGAAGAGGTCGCTTGATGTTTTCAAACAACGTAAGTATTTATCTCTGCAGCTTCGAGTAAATATTAGGTTATATGGATAATGTGTACAAACTAATGCATTTTAAAGGGACATAATACTCATGTGCTAAATCACTTGAAAGTGTTGCAGCATGACTGTAAAAAGCTGACAAGAAAATATCACCTAAGCATTTCTTTGTAAAATTTTAAGATATTTTACTTTATAATTTCTTCAGCTCACTAGATTAAGTGCTGTGTAAACACTTATACTTCAGCTGCTGTCCAGCTGCAAGTTGGAAAAAAAAAAACAATAGCCAATCAGCATCAGCAGTGCTGAAGTAATGCTTTGCTTTTGCTGTGATCTCATGAGATTTTACTTAAATCTCATTAGATTTTATAGAACCTACTTAAACTGAATAGGAAAATAACATGACGGTGCCTGCACATGACAGATGCACACTCCCTAGCAAGTCGTGGGACAAGCATCCTAACTGGATGGTTAAAGTCTTTTTACAGTGAGGTGTAAATACTTGAAATTTTAGGTAAATGTCTACTTTTTACATAGAGATGTTTACAGCTATGCTGCATCACTTTCAAATGTTTCAACATTTGTATATCTTGTTCCTTTAACTGAAAAAAATAAAAAAAAACTCTTAATGTCATGAAAAAATTTGAGACAAAGCTAGATCTAAACTACTTTAGAGAGACAGATATCACAAGTAGAGAATTTATCCAATCAACATCGCTAGTCACACAACCCAACTTTGCTACTAAAACTGCTGATTGGCTCGGTAGTTTACTGCCGAGTGGTACTTTAACTATGTGTTAAACCATTTTGCTACGGTTAAACACATAGCATTGGAGGTTTATTTTAGAGATAACTTCAAGCCGAATATGCACAAATATAAGTGGTAATATATATATAATCCAAGCAATAACATGGCATCATTAATATTATTCCTTGGTTGGTTGCATACCCACAAAGAAATCATTTTAAGACATGTTTAATATACATGTCTGAAAACAGTATTTATTAATGGAAAACATGTTTTTAATTATTGCAATTCAAAAAGGGAAAATTATTATATGGAGAACCAACTTTTGTAAATCCTATATTATGGATTCTATAAATTCAAACTCTGTAACATTTCAGATTAAATAATACAATTATGCTTGTATTTGCGTAAGAACCCTGACATATGTATTTTTCATATGTGTCCATTTTTAAAGCGATAATATGGTAATATGGTCACCCTATTACAAGGCCAAGTAGCACTTTTCAGACTTTAATTGATATATGAGCTTTATGCTTAGAGATAAACCTTCCCAAAGCTTTGACATAGATTAGAGGTTATAAATTGGGTAAGTACAATTGAGCTAAAAGAGGCTGCTCCTAGGTGGTCACCTGCCAAAGAACAAGCTACTGAGCCATTGCTCTTTCCTGGTTGAACACTTGTCTCTCTGTATATACAGTATGTTTATTATGATCCTGGGCAGAGTCTACCTAAAAGTGATAGGGGAACCCAGATGTGGACTCTCTATCCAAAGTACCTAGGGCAGCAGACGACAAATTTGTTTACAATTTAGGAGCCAGGCAGTGGTATTTGTATATAGATTTATAGAGAAAACCCCAAAAAGTTAGGATCCAGGGGTAAAATTCTAGGAGCCAGTGGCTCCCTGGCTCGTGGGTTTGTCGAGTCCTGACCTAGAGGGAAGCTGGAAAGATCGTCTCGGGTTGCCATGTTGCTTGTTCAGAGGAGGATTGCCTGGTATTTTGGGGGAGGACCATGGATAGCGCTGCGGAATCTGTTGGTGCTATTCAAATAACTTATAATAATACAACACAAACAAATGGGGAGTGTTTGCACACACACACCAAAGCAGCGCAATAAACCTGGAAGTTATAAATTGAATATCATATATAAAACATACCAATTGTTATTGTATAAAATATAAATACAAATAACACAAAGTCCAGTGATATAAATGCAAGGAAAGTTATTTATACTTGTTCTAAAAAGATCATATGAATAA
The DNA here is from genome assembly GCF_027579735.1 of Bombina bombina. Taxonomy (NCBI): domain Eukaryota; kingdom Metazoa; phylum Chordata; class Amphibia; order Anura; family Bombinatoridae; genus Bombina; species Bombina bombina. Next base: position 59,092,836 of record NC_069500.1, on the reverse strand, counting down.
AGCAAAAGACTCCAGCAGCTCCTCTGGAACAGGTGATTCCACAGACCTTGATTGCAAAACACGTTTTTCTCTGAAATTAGAGAAGAGAGGAGCGCAGACTCAAATGCAGAGTAATAACAGTTTTAATATAACACACACGACAAATGGCCACTCACAAGATAAAAGTTAAAAATCAGCATATGTGCAACATTAACACAAAAGACTTATCGTCTCATGTCAGCCTCCTTCTGTATTCCAAAGATGTCAAAATTGGCGTGTCCCTCCAGTGTTTTCCAAACACAGCCCGGTTGTCAGAATATGTCCGTTGAAAAATGTCTCCAAACGAAGTTCATGCAAAGGCATCACACATGAACAACAGTGGTAATAGTACCTGTGATTCAACACTGGAATATGGGGCAAGGAGGATAACAGGCAGATTAAAGAATGCGGCTATGTAGTAACGTTCCTCTGCTCTTATACCTCCAGACTCGTAGCTGCAGACTTAGAGCTGGGGCGGCTTCACAGGAACGAATGGCTCAGGGGTGGGCGGGTCTCTACGCGTTTCTTCACGTCTCGGCGTGACTTTCTCAAGAGTGATAGGTGATGAGGGAGGAGAGGCTCTATAAAGGGGAGTGTAAATACACACACCCACTTATTTGACCAATCGCATGGGGTAAATAACGGCAGTGTTGGATATCTAAGTTAAAAACAACATAAAAGGAAAATAACAATACTTTCTTTAAGATATCACAATAATAAATACGATATGCATATACATATTAATTAATAAAATGGGCATGCTAATAATACCATACAATATAGAAACAAGAATATATATAAATAAGTTAATAAGAATATGCTATAATACATAGACCAATATTCAAGTATTAAAATGCTATATATATGGAAAATTGTGTAAACATGTGTATATTAAATATAAATATATATATCTTAAAAATACTAATCATAGTAACACTTAAATTGATATTAAAAAATTAAAAACATTAAAATTGATGTATGTTATGAAACTATTTTATAAAAAAACCTGCAAGTCAATTTCTATATTTAACCCATTGGGCTCCATGCAATTGAGATTTTTAATCCAAAAGGTTTCTTGTTTTCTGAGTTTTAATAGCCTATTTGTGTCCCATACGTTAGGTTTTACCCACTCTATAACTTTGACAGTGAGATCTAGGGGATTTTGATTGTGGTGGGTTTTAAAGTGACGGGACACACTATGATTTTCGAAGCCATTTGAAATATTATTTACATGTTCTCTGATTCTATATTTGATTTTCCTCTTCGTGAGCCCTATATAAATATATCCACATTTACAGACTAATTGATAGACCACATATGTAGTGTGACATGTATATCTATCTTTACATGTATACTTTTTTCTATTATTATAGTTAAAAAAATGAGTACTGTCTTGATCTATTAAGGGACACAAAACACAATCCTTCTTTTTGCACGGGTGTGGGGGTAAAAATGGTTTAACAGTCGAGTGGACATGATTTGCTGTAGCAAATCATGTCCGCTCGACCTCGCTAAATGCCGACAACATACGCTGTCGGCATTTAACATTGCACAAGTCTTTCTGGTGAAATGCACAAGCCTTTCTGGTGAAATGCACAAGCCTTTCTGGTGAAATGCTTGTGCAATGCCGCCCATAGCTCACTGTCCATTAGCAGTGGCTGTTAATAATCCAGATCGGATCGGGATGATTTCAGAATGCCACCTAAAAGGTGGCGGACAAGTTAAGTAGCAGCTGCTTAATAAATGGAGCCCTTAGCGCTGTCCAGCGCTGATATTACAAGTTGACTGTAAAAAGTTAGTGTGCAAGCAAAGACTCTGGTGCGCTAATTTTAGGACTAACTTCCTCTCCCCATAGACCTCTATTGGATGCGCTAAGGAAATCCTTTCTTTTCATTGCTCCCACGCTAACCCGAAACTGAGTTAGATCAACTGTACTAAAGCCAAAGGTGTGTTAGTAACATTCCTATGGTCGTTACTTAGAAGAAAATATTATTTTTATTTTTAAATATATATTTATATATATATATATATATCTGTATATATATTTTTAAAAAACATATATATATTAATATTTATAGGTGTTTATATATATATATATATATATATATATATATAGAGAGAGAGAGAGAGAGAGAGAGAGAGAGAGAGATTGTATATACAGATATGTAGAAATATGCATTTCAAAATAAAATATTTTTTTTCTACGTGAAGAACATATGAATGTGGAGTATTTCTATTAAACATTGCATTGCATATTTCAAGGTATTTGTCAGGGGAAGGGCTCAAAAGAATATATATTGTATGTATGTGTATTTATATGTATATATGTGTTTATATAAAAGTATACATATGTATACATATATATTTACACATCTAAAAACATATATAGACATGTGTGTTGTGTTGTTCGTCCGTTGATTCAACGAGGACCACTTTGTGACCCATGAAATGCTATGTCAGGTTCTGTCTATGTATGCGCATATGACTTATGAGGCCGATCCTTGAACGGAAGGTCAGGTGACAGATAGGACAGCAGAGGAGGAGGACATCTACAATCGGGATACTGGCACAAGCTTTCCTGACTTGCCTCTTTTGTTCTTCTGCAACCATCCTTTTGGCCTCATATGATTCGGCACCTTTAGACACAAAGGAGCGCCATATTGTCCGATTCATTGCACTCTGTTCTCAGGTATCAACATTGATGTCAAATGCTTTGAGGGCGGCTTTGAGAGTATCTTTAAATTGCTTCTTTTCTTCCCCCTGGGATCGTGGGCCTTGCTGCAGCTCGCCATAAAAGATTATGGCCTAGATTTGGAGTTTTGTCGGCAAGGACCCGCGTAGCTAACGCCGGCTTTTTTCTGGCCGCACCATAAAAATAACTCTGGTATTGAGAGTCCACATAAAGGCTGCGTTAGGCTCCAAAAAAGGAGCGTAGAGCATTTTTAACGCAACTTCAACTCTTACGGACGCGGTCAGCCTCAAAAACGTGCTCGTGCACGATTCCCCCATAGGAAACAATGGGGCTGTTTGAGCTGAAAAAAAAACACCTGCAAAAAAGCCGCGTTCAGCTCCTAACGCAGCCCCATTGTTTGCTATGGGGAAACACTTCCTACGTCTGCACCTAACACTCTAACATGTACCCCGAGTCTAAACACGCCTAACCTTACACTTATTAACCCCTATTCTGCCGCCCCCGCTATCGCTGACCCCTGCATATTTTTTTTAACCCCTAATCTGCCGCTCCGTAAACCGCCGCTACTTACATTATCCCTATGTACCCCTAATCTGCTGCCACTAACACCGCCGACCCCTATATTATATTTATTAACCCCTAATCTGCTCCCCACAACGTCGCCTCCACCTGCCTACACTTATTAACCCCTAATCTGCCGACCGGAGCTCACCGCTATTCTAATAAATGTATTAACCCCTAAAGCTAAGTCTAACCCTAACACTAACACCCCCCTAAATTAAATATAATTTTAATCTAACGAAATTAATTAACTCTTATTAAATAAATTATTCCTATTTAAAGCTAAATACTTACCTGTAAAATAAATCCTAATATAGCTACAAAATAAATTATAATTACATTGTAGCTATTTTAGGATTAATATTTATTTTACAGGTAACTTTGTATTTATTTTAACCAGGTACAATAGCTATTAAATAGTTAAGAACTATTTAATAGTTACCTAGTTAAAATAATTACAACATTACCTGTAAAATAAATCCTAACCTAAGTTACAATTAAACCTAACACTATACTATCATTAAATTAATTAAATAAAATACCTACAATTACCTACAATTCAACCTAACACTACACTATCAATAAATTAATTAAATACAATATCTACAAATAACTACAATAAAATAAACTAACTAAAGTACAAAAAATAAAAAAGAACTAAGTTACAAAAAATAAAAAAATATCTACAAACATAAGAAAAATATTACAACCATTTTAAACTAATTACACCTACTCTAAGCCCCCTAATAAAATAACAAAGACCCCCAAAATAAAAAATGCCCTACCCTATTCTAAATTAATAAAGTTCAAAGCTCTTTTACCTTACCAGCCCTGAACAGGGCCCTTTGCGGGGCATGCCCCAAGAAGTTCAGCTCTTTTGCCTGTGAAAAAAAAACATACAATACCCCCCCCAACATTACAACCCACCACCCACATACCCCTAATCTAACCCAAACCCCCCTTAAATAAACCTAACACTAAGCCCCTGAAGATCATCCTACCTTGTCTTCACCTCACCAGGTATCACCGATCCGTCCTGGCTCCAAAATCTTCATCCAACCCAAGCGGGGGCTGGCGATCCATCATCCGGTGGCTGAAGAGGTCCAGAAGAGACTCCAAAGTCTTCATCCTATCCGGGAAGAAGAGGCGATCCGGACCGGCAACCATCTTGATCCAAGCGGCATCTTCTATCTTCATCCGATGACGACCGGCTCCATCCTGAAGACCTCCACCGCGGACCCATCTTCTTCCGGCGACGTCCAACTGAAGAATGACGGTTCCTTTAAGGGACGTCATCCAAGATGGCGTCCCTCGAATTCCGATTGGCTGATAGGATTCTATCAGCCAATCGGAATTAAGGTAGGAATATTCTGATTGGCTGATGGAATCAGCCAATCAGAATCAAGTTCAATCCGATTGGCTGATCCAATCAGCCAATCAGATTGAGCTCGCATGCTATTGGCTGATCGGAACAGCCAATGGAATGCAAGCTCAATCTGATTGGCTGATTGGATCAGCCAATCGGATTGAACTTGATTCTGATTGGCTGATTCCATCAGCCAATCAGAATATTCCTACCTTAATTCCGATTGGCTGATAGAATCCTATCAGCCAATCTGAATTTGAGGGACGCCATCTTGGATGACGTCCCTTAAAGGAACCGTCATTCTTCAGTTGGACGTCGCCGGAAGAAGATGGGTCCGCGGTGGAGGTCTTCAGGATGGAGCCGGTCGTCATCGGATGAAGATAGAAGATGCCGCTTGGATCAAGATGGTTGCCGGTCCGGATCGCCTCTTCTTCCCGGATAGGATAAAGACTTTGGAGGCTCTTCTGGACCTCTTCAGCCACCGGATGATGGATCGCCAGCCCCCGCTTGGGTTGGATGAAGATTTTGGAGCCAGGACGGATCGGTGATACCTGGTGAGGTGAAGACAAGGTAGGATGATCTTCAGGGGCTTAGTGTTAGGTTTATTTAAGGGGGGTTTGGGTTAGATTAGGGGTATGTGGGTGGTGGGTTGTAATGTTGGGGGGGGTATTGTATGTTTTTTTTTTACAGGCAAAAGAGCTGAACTTCTTGGGGCATGCCCCGCAAAGGGTCCTGTTCAGGGCTGGTAAGGTAAAAGAGCTTTGAACTTTATTAATTTAGAATAGGGTAGGGCATTTTTTATTTTGGGGGTCTTTGTTATTTTATTAGGGGGCTTAGAGTAGGTGTAATTAGTTTAAAATTGTTGTAATATTTTTCTTATGTTTGTAAATATTTTTTTATTTTTTGTAACTTAGTTCTTTTTTATTTTTTGTACTTAAGTTAGTTTATTTCATTGTAGTTATTTGTAGATATTGTATTTAATTAATGTATTGATAGTGTAGTGTTAGGTTTAATTGTAGGTAATTGTAGGTATTTTATTTAATTAATTTAATGATAGTATAGTGTTAGGTTTAATTGTAATTTAGGTTAGGATTTATTTTACAGGTAATTTTGTAATTATTTTAACTAGGTAACTATTAAATAGTTCTTAACTATTTAATAGCTATTGTACATGGTTAAAATAATTACAAAGTTGCCTGTAAAATAAATATTAATCCTAAAATAGCTACAATGTAATTATAATTTATATTGTAGCTATATTAGGATTTATTTTACAGGTAAGTATTTAGCTTTAAATAGGAATAATTTATTTAATAAGAGTTAATTAATTTCGTTAGATTAAAATTATATTTAATTTAGGGGGGTGTTAGTGTTAGGGTTAGACTTAGCTTTAGGGGTTAATACATTTATTAGAATAGCGGTGAGCTCCAGTCGGCAGATTAGGGGTTAATAATTGAAGTTAGGTATCGGCGATGTTAGGGAGGGCAGATTAGGGGTTAATACTATTTATTATAGGGTTAGTGAGGCGGATTAGGGGTTTATAACTTTATTATAGTAGCGGTGCGGTCCGCTCGGCAGATTAGGGGTTAATAAGTGTAGGCAGGTGGAGGCGACGTTGAGGGGGGCAGATTAGGGGTTAATAAATATAATATAGGGGTCGGCGGTGTTAGGGGCAGCAGATTAGGGGTACATAGCTATAATGTAGGTGGCGGCGCTTTGCGGACGGCAGATTAGGGGTTAATTATTGTAGGTAGCTGGCGGCGACGTTGTGGGGGGCAGATTAGGGGTTAATAAATATAATACAGGGGTCGGCGGTGTTAGGGGCAGCAGATTAGGGGTACATAGCTATAATGTAGGTGGCGGCGCTTTGCGGACGGCAGATTAGGGGTTAATTATTGTAGGTAGCTGGCGGCGACGTTGTGGGGGGCAGATTAGGGGTTAATAAATATAATACAGGGGTCGGCGGTGTTAGGGGCAGCAGATTAGGGGTACATAAGTATAACGTAGGTGGCGGTCGGCAGATTAGGGGTTTAAAAAATGTAATCGAGTGGCGGCGATGTGGGGGGACCTCGGTTTAGGGGTACATAGGTAGTTTATGGGTGTTAGTGTACTTTAGAGTACAGTAGTTAAGAGCTTTATGAACCGGCGTTAGCCCAGAAAGCTCTTAACTACTGACTTTTTTCCTGCGGCTGGAGTTTTGTCGTTAGATTTCTAACGCTCACTTCAGCCACGACTCTAAATACCGGAGTTAGAAAAATCCCATTGAAAAGATAGGATACGCAATTTACGTAAGGGGATCTGCGGTATGGAAAAGTCGCGGCTGAAAAGTGAGCGTTAGACCCTTTTTTGAGTGACTCCAAATACCGGAGTTAGCCTAAAACCAGCGTTAGGAGCCTCTAACGCTAGTTTTCACGGCTACCGCCAAACTCCAAATCTAGGCCTATCTTTGGTAGTCGATTGTCTGACATACGGACTACATGCCCTGTGCAGCGTAACTGTGACTGCATCAAGATGGTAAAGATTCTAGGTAGGTTTGCTTGAGCAAGTAGCTCAGTGTCTGGAATCTTGTCCTGCCACTGTATGTTGAGGAATTTTCTAAGGCTTGTTGTATGGAAATGGTTCAGCTTCTTGGAATGGCACTGATACACAGTCCAGGTTTCGCTAGCATAAAGTAGTAATGGGAGAACAACAGCCCTGTATACTTTTAGCTTTGAATGGGTAGTGATGCCTCTTCTTTTGCAGACATTGGCAGGTAATCTGCCAAAGGTTGCCCTGGAGCTAGCGATCCTGATATTTACCTCATCATCTATGATGCGTTGCACATCAACTTCTGAGCCAGCATTTTGGGCACAGTCATCAGCAAACAGGAAGTCTATGATGATATATTTCATAACCTTGGTTTTCGAAAGAAGCTTCCTTAGATTAAACAGCTGACCATCAACACGGTACCTTAAGCCAATTCCAATGTCTCTGAACGCGTTGGTCAGCATAGCAGAAAACATGATGCTGAAGAGAGTAGGTACCAGGACACAACCCTGCTTCACACCATTTGTGACATAGAAAGACTTAGACATGTATAGACATGTATACATACACGTATTTAGACACACACACACATATATATATATATATATATTCTCTGAACAAAGTAAAAATTGTATTTAGTATCCACCATTCTTTATATCAAATGTAATAGAACAGAAATTTCACTTTTGATTTATGATTTCACATTACTTTACTTTAAACAGTAAAACATATGAGAATGACAAACATATTGGTACTATTAACCTAATATTTCATAGTACAGCCTTTGGAGACAATAACTGCAATAAAGCACTTTCTGTAGATCTGAATAATATTTCTACATTTTTCAACTGGGATTTTGGCCACTCATGTTGAGCAAACTGCTCCAGATCTCTGAGGTTTGACGAGTGCCTTTTCCCAACTGTGAGTTTTAGCTCTTTCCACAGATGTTCAATGGGATTCACATCTGGATACATAGAAGACCACTTTGGAACAGTCTGATGTTTTCTTTTCATCCATTCTTGAGCTCTTTTTGCAGTATGTTTCGGGTCTTTATCCTGCTGGAAAACCCATGACCTGCAACTGAGACACAGCTTTCTGACACTGGGCAGTATGTTTCACACATGCTGGAATGTTTCTGGAATAGTGAATTTGTGGCTTGCAAAAGATCTGAATTTGTGAGTTTTGGATGATTTGGGATGATGTTGAGAGATTATTTAGTTTCTGATGGAATCGATTTTGTTGTTGAAGTGGCTGGCTAATCTCATTATCAGTGCTAAATTGGGAGCTTCTAAGTAAGTTTTTAAAATGTTTTATACTGGATTTTTATATCAGTATCTGTGCATATTATGCTTAATAGTAGTGTCTATTACATGCAGTTAAATGAAAAATTGGTGTATACTGCCCCTTTAAGTGTAGGAGAAAAGTGATTTAAAATAAAAATGTTGTTAACGGGAGAAGTGATCAGCTTATCTGTGCTGCATGGTTATTTTATGTGCTTACCCCTAGAATCCCATTTCCAGAAATGTGTTAAACAAATGCCCTCGGCACCCTGGGGATCAAAAAGCATAGGCCTGTGCTAGAATTTTTGGCTGCAAAGGTGTAGACCCATTTTGTTACCTCCCAAAGAAATGATATACCCTGCCATTACTGATTCTTAAGAATGTTCTAGTGTTGTGTTAAGCAGCTATAGATAACTTTTATCTATAATGATAGAGAAAATATCTTTCAATTATCACATAAAATTCTTGACTGTTAAATCTGATTTATTATAATATCTATAAAATTATATAATAATAATGGATGGTTTATGTCAGCTTCACATAAAGTACTAAAGTGGTGGCTCTGCATAATGAATCAGTGGTGACAATATATAAAACACAATAACCAAGAGGCAGAATGGCCTCTACTCTTTTTCACCATTATGCCCATACTGATACTAGCATCAGTATAGGTGTAAGCTGTAGACAGACACGTTCTCAAGCAGAGGAGCTCTTGACCTGCAATCACCACTTGGCAAAATGTAAGACTTTAGAAGAGCGATCTTGTCGAAATCATTTTGATTCATTTTAACATAAACTTAAACTTGCAGTGGAATACCCCTCCTGTCACTCTCAAATCCCCAATACAATGTTGGGCCCCCAATATAAATATATATATATATATATATATATATATATATATATATATATATATATATATATATATATAAAGAAAAACAAGATGCAAGCAGGTATCTCCAATTCCAACCTTGATTTATTTGTTTAAAAATCCATGTTGTACATGATCATGGGAAAATCACGAGTATTACTTGAAAAACAATGGCTGCTGCTAAATATATATATATTTATTTATATATATTGTGCAGGAGAAGATAGTACACTGATATATTTTGCAATATATGAAAAGTTGGAGGATTGTATGTGCTACTGCAAGTGCCCATCATCCCCAGCCATACCCATTAGGCTGTAGTTAGAGGTAAGTCCCACTGCTGTCACCAGCTCCACCAACCTCTATGAAGGCTGCTAAAGTGCAGTGAGATATTTCTGTCAGATGTTTCCAGCTGTTTTGGCTGACCTGCACTCTTTGCCTCTCTACGTTTCAGGTGAGTTCCCCTTCTATTCTAGCCTTTCTGCCATCACATATGGCCCCTACTAAGGAGTCCAAGATAGGCAGCAAAAAAATAAATATCAGTCAGTGGAACAGAAGTCCCTAACGAGGTGCGCTTGTGTGTAGCAACAGAGAGACCTCAAGTGGGTCTTGAGAACTCAGGCAGCACTCCCAATATGAAGAGAGGTGATGACAATTCCTGCAGGAATTGTCATAAAAAATATATATATATGCACATTAAAAAATGTATGTCAGGCACCAATTGTGTGTCCCTCCCCCTGCATGGGCACCTAGTCTGCATATATTTTATCACTGGCCTTGTGGGATTGTCTTGAGTAAATGGGGGGTAGTTATCAAGCCGTCTACTTTTCTGGCTTCGCCGGCCCAATACGCCCGCCTAAGCTCGCCTACCTTCGCCGCCGCGGACCTGAAAAAATACGCCTAAGTTATCAAATAAAGCTGTCAAAAAGCCGCGGGGCGATGAGCAGCGGACTGTGACAGTTATCACTCATCCGATCTCGCTGCCCTTCGGCTTTTTCCCAGCTTTATTGCTAGCCTGTCACTAAGCACTCACACTAAACTACACTGTTCTACCCCCTATACCGGTGCCCCCGGAGCCTCCCGCAACTCAATAAAGTTACTAACCCCTAAACCGCCGCTCCTAGACCCCGCCGCAAGTCTTATAAATGTATTAACCCCTAAACCGCCGCTCCTAAACCCTGCCGCAAGTCTTATAAATGTATTAACCCCTAAACCGCCGCTCCCGGACACCGCTGCCACCTACAGTATACCTAGTAACCCCTATCCTGCCCCCCCTATACCGTCGCCCTCTATAATAAAATTACTAACCCCTATCCTGCTGATCCCGCACCTCTCCGCAACTAAATAAATAGTTTAACCCCTAAACCGCCGCTCCATGAACCCGCCGCAACCTATATTAAACCTATTAACCCCTATCCTGCCCCCCCTACACCGTCGCCACCTATAATAAATTTATTAACCCCTAATCTGCCCCCCCTACACAGTCGCCACCTATAATAAATTTATTAACCCCTATCCTGCCCCCCACTACGCCGCCGCCACTGTAATAAAATTATTAACCCCTAAACCTAAGTCTAACCCTAACGCCCCCCTAACTTAAATATTAATTAAATAAATCTAAATAAATTAACTCTTATTAAGTAAATGAATCCTATTTAAAACTAAATACTTACCTTTAAAATAAACCCTAATATAGCTACAATATAAATAATAAATATATTCTAGCTATTTTAGGATTTTTTTTAATTTTACAGGCAACTTTCAATTTATTTTAACTAGGTACAAAAGCTATTAAATAGTTATTAACTATTTAATAGCTTACCTAGATAAAATAAAGAGAAATGTACCTGTGAAATAAATCCTAACCTAAGTTACAATTACACCTAACACTACACTATACTTTAATAAATTATTCCTATTTAAAAATAAATACTTACCTGTAAAATAAACCCTAAGATAGCTACAATATAATTAATAATTATATTATAGCTATCTTAGGATTTATATTTATTTTACAGGTAACTTTGTATTTATTTTAGCTAGTTAGAATAGTTATTAAATAGTTATTAACTATTTAATAACTACATAGCTAAAAGAAATACAAAATTACCTGTAAAATGAATCCTAACTTAAGTTACAATTAAACCTAATACTACACTATCATTAAATTAATTAAATAAACTACCTACAAATAACTACAATTAAATACAATTACATAAACTAACTAAAGTACAAAAAATAAAAAAAGCTAAGTTACAAAAAATAAAAAAATAAGTTACAAACATGTTACAAATATTACAACAATTTTAAGCTACTTACACCTAATCTAAGCCCCCTAATAAAATAACAAACCCCCCCAAAATAAAAATATGCCCTACCCTATTCTAAATTAAATAAATTTCAAAGCTCTTTTACCTTACCAGCCCTTAAAAGGGCCATTTGTGGGGGCATGCCCCAAAGAAAACAGCTCTTTTGCCTGTAAAAGAAAAATACAACCCCCCCCCAACATTAAAACCCACCACCCACATACCCCTAATCTAACCCAAACCCCCCTTACAAAAACCTAACACTAATCCCCTGAAGATCATCCTACCTTGAGTCGTCTTCACTCAGCCGAGCCACCGATGGAACTGAAGAGGACATCCGGAGCGGAAAAAGTTAATCCTCCAAGCGGCGCTGAAGAAATCTTCCATCCGATGAAGTCATCTTCCAAGCCGGGTCTTGAATCTTCCTTCCGCCGACGCGGAACCACCTTCTTCACCGACGGACTACGACGAATGATGGCTCCTTTAAGGGACGTCATCCAAGATGGCGTCCCCTCAATTCCGATTGGCTGATAGGATTCTATCAGCCAATCGGAATTAAGGTAGGAAAATCTGATTGGCTGATGGAATCAGCTAATCAGATTCAAGTTCAATCCGATTGGCTGATCCAATCAGCCAATCAGATTGAGCTCGCATTCTATTGGCTGATCGGAACAGCCAATAGAATGCGAGCTCAATCTGATTGGCTGATTCCATCAGCCAATCAGATTTTTCCTACCTTAATTCCGATTGGCTGATAGAATCCTATCAGCCAATCGGAATTGAGGGGACGCCATCTTGGATGACGTCCCTTAAAGGAGCCGTCATTCGTCGTAGTCCGTCGGTGAAGAAGGTGGTTCCGCGTCGGCGGAAGGAAGATTCAAGACCCGGCTTGGAAGATGACTTCATCGGATGGAAGATTTCTTCAGCGCCGCTTGGAGGATTAACTTCTTCCGCTCCGGATGTCCTCTTCAGTTCCATCGGTGGCTCGGCTGAGTGAAGACGACTCAAGGTAGGATGATCTTCAGGGGATTAGTGTTAGGTTTTTGTAAGGGGGGTTTGGGTTAGATTAGGGGTATGCGTGGGTTAATTTAAGATAAGCGCCAAGTTATTATCCTTAAGCTCCCTCACAGGTAATCTTCCCTATGATTACCAATTTTTAGTATAAACCAAACAAAAGTCAATTATTGAAGTTTGGGAGCGCTAAAAAAGCTTTAAAGACAATATGGAGATTTAAAATTTGCACAATATTTATTGCTTGTGGACAATCTAAAAACATATATAAATCAAAAATCCATAAAAAACAATAATATAAACAGTATAATCAGTCTAGGGTAGGATGAAGTAGTGCTAATATATTAAAGTATGGGACGTCTCCCTTTTAAACTTTATATTTTTGGATTTCTCTGTAACTTAACCTTTACGTCTAGATTATTGCAACACTCTAGTTAAACAATGGCTATGTAACCACCTTAATCCACCTTATATTTGCATCTGAAAATGTAGTGTCTTTAAAAAGATATTTTCTTGACTAATTGTCAGAAATAAAATGTTCATAAAAATTGCTTTGATGTTTAAAAGTCTTTTTCCAGTATAAAAATATATTTGTAGTCCAATAAATTTCCGCTATTTCTTAGAGGGGTAACCTTGTAACACTTCAGTCTTTTTTATGCAATTTGTAACAAGTGTTTCTAATGAGCTTACCGGGTCTTCTGACACCTGCTGTGTCTGGCGGTTTGTTTGTTTATCTTACCAGGAAGATGTTTATGCCTTTTCTCTCTCCAATCTTGTACGATACAAGACTAGCCTGTAAGCTTGGTTCTTTGGAGCCTATTTCAGTCTGTGTGGCTCTGATGGTTCAGCACCTTCTGTTCAAAATATCTCTGGCTGTCAGTATTTGGCAGCAGGCTTTCGAGTCAGGTGAATACTTCCGCTACACGCTCCGGCGTGTTTGGCGGTTCCTCCGATACTTAGTGTACAAACGGCCGTTTGTTTCTTTTCTTCTTCCCCTGTACTCAAATTGTGATTGAGATCCTGCAGGGTATATGTGAGCTGTAATGGTTGCGTCTACGCGTTTCGCCGGTTGGCTTTATCAAGACGGATGGTTTGTGTTCTGAAGCCCGGTGTTTTTAAAGAGCCCTCTTCTCTTTCTGATTGGTTGATGTTTCTTCCTTTTTCTATTGGTGATCTGTTTAAATGGCTTTAACTGAGGATTTAAGGTGGACTATCGAATTGTATCTATCTTTTGCAAATAGTATAGATACATTTGTTCAATTTATAAGGTGGATTTTTCATTTGTATCTATCTTTTTCAGATGATATATAAATTTTTTGTTATTTTATTTGATTTATAAGGTGGATTATTAAAATCTTCTATTATATACATCAATGTTTCTAGTCGACTTATATAATATATTAATATATTGTTTATCAATTTCTAATGGATTTTCTATATATCCAAGCCTAAACGCAGATTATTTCAAAATGGATGTTTGTTATTTCATATAATTATCACATTTTTATGATATATTTTTCCCATTCTTTTGTTAGAATGTATAACCATCAATTTTTAGTCATCGTATTAATTAGTGTGTTGTATATATAGTTTTCATTATTTTATATAATTCTAGCTTTTATTCTTTACATAGTTCTTTTACTAGATTTGTCCTTATATATTTGGTATAATGTTGTTAAATTATAAATAATTTTTAGTGACTTATTTCTGAATTTTTTATTATTTAGAAACTAACGATTTCATTATAGAAATTGAGATAGTAAGATAGGTAATAAATTTTGAATCAAGTTTTTTATAAAGAGTAATTTAATTCCCATGTTTTTTAGATGGTTTTTATAGTCTTGTTGAAATATTGAATCTTACTAGTTCTATTTGTTTTCATCATTATGAGGTAAGAAATGGGGAAAGGTCCAGTTCAGAATTTAGTCCTGATGGATATAAAGTCTGCATGTTGTAAATTAATTCTGCCTCTTTTCTTAATAGTTTTTCTTCAAAGTTTCCCCCTCTCCACTCTTGTTTCAATTTCTTTATACCCCAGAATTTAAAGTCTTTTAAGTTATTCTTGTGTATTTCTCTGAAATGAGTGTATAGATGAGTTTCTAGATTTCCCTTAGCTATACAGGACAGATGTTCTCGTATTCGTTCTCGTAGGGTCCTTGTAGTTTCTCCTATGTACTGTAACTGGCAAGTGCACTGTATAATGTAGATGACCCCTTTGTCCTGACATCTTATTGTTTCTTTTATGTGATGTATTAATCCGTTAGTGTTGGATATAACTTTCTTACATTTACTGCTAAACTTGCAGGATCTACACCCAAAACAGGGAAAAAAACCTTCTAATTTGTTTCCAGTTAGATCTTTTTGTGTCATGTGTGTTTTTTGTATCTGTTTAAATTCGCTAGGGGCGAGTATCTGTTTAAAATTTTTGGCTTTCCTGTATATGATTGTTGGATTATCTTTCATTTTTTCTCCTATCAGAGGATCTGTTTGGACCAGATGCCAGTGTTTTTTGACAATTCTTTGCAAAATATGATGGTCACTGTTATAGTCTGTGATTAATGCAACATTAATTTTATCTTCTTTCTCTTCTCTATAATTTTTTGGATTTGAATCTTTATTTTTATAAGTAAGTAGATTTTTCCTTTCTTTTTGATCTACTTGTTCCTTAGCTTTCTTTATTATATTAGGGTCATACCCTCTATCATGGAATTTTTTCTCTAATATTTCTATTTGTTCTAAATAGTCGGAGGTTCTTGTACAATTTCGTTTAATCCTGAGGCATTGGCCTTTAGGAATATTCTCCTTCCATTTATTTAAATGGCAGCTATTAAAATGTATTAGATTGTTGGCATCATCAGCCAATCAGATTTTTCCTACCTTAATTCCGATTGGCTGATAGAATCCTATCAGCCAATCGGAATTGAGGGGACGCCATCTTGGATGACGTCCCTTAAAGGAGCCGTCATTCGTCGTAGTCCGTCGGTGAAGAAGGTGGTTCCGCGTCGGCGGAAGGAAGATTCAAGACCCGGCTTGGAAGATGACTTCATCGGATGGAAGATTTCTTCAGCGCCGCTTGGAGGATTAACTTCTTCCGCTCCGGATGTCCTCTTCAGTTCCATCGGTGGCTCGGCTGAGTGAAGACGACTCAAGGTAGGATGATCTTCAGGGGATTAGTGTTAGGTTTTTGTAAGGGGGGTTTGGGTTAGATTAGGGGTATGTGGGTGGTGGGTTTTAATGTTGGGGGGGGTTGTATTTTTCTTTTACAGGCAAAAGAGCTGTTTTCTTTGGGGCATGCCCCCACAAATGGCCCTTTTAAGGGCTGGTAAGGTAAAAGAGCTTTGAAATTTATTTAATTTAGAATAGGGTAGGGCATTTTTTTATTTTGGGGGGTTTGTTATTTTATTAGGGGGCTTAGATTAGGTGTAAGTAGCTTAAAATTGTTGTAATATTTGTAACATGTTTGTAACTTATTTTTTTATTTTTTGTAACTTAGCTTTTTTTATTTTTTGTACTTTAGTTAGTTTATGTAATTGTATTTAATTGTAGTTATTTGTAGGTAGTTTATTTAATTAATTTAATGATAGTGTAGTATTAGGTTTAATTGTAACTTAAGTTAGGATTTATTTTACAGGTAATTTTGTATTTCTTTTAGCTATGTAGTTATTAAATAGTTAATAACTATTTAATAACTATTCTAACTAGCTAAAATAAATACAAAGTTACCTGTAAAATAAATATAAATCCTAAGATAGCTATAATATAATTATTAATTATATTGTAGCTATCTTAGGGTTTATTTTACAGGTAGGTATTTATTTTTAAATAGGAATAATTTATTAAAGTATAGTGTAGTGTTAGGTGTAATTGTAACTTAGGTTAGGATTTATTTCACAGGTACATTTCTCTTTATTTTAGCTAGGTAAGCTATTAAATAGTTAATAACTATTTAATAGTTATTGTACATGGTTAAAATAAATTGAAAGGTACCTGTAAAATAAAAATAAATCCTAAGATAGCTAGAATATAATTATTATTTATATTGTAGCTATATTAGGGTTTATTTTAAAGGTAAGTATTTAGTTTTAAATAGGATTCATTTACTTAATAAGAGTTAATTTATTTAGATTTATTTAATTAATATTTAAGTTAGGGGGGCGTTAGGGTTAGACTTAGGTTTAGGGGTTAATAACTTTATGACAGTGGCGGCGGCGTAGTGGGGGGCAGGATAGGGGTTAATAAATTTATTATAGGTGGCGACGGTGTAGGGGGGGCAGGATAGGGGTTAATACATTTAATATAGGTTGCGGCGGGTTCAGGGAGCGGCGGTTTAGGGGTTAATACATTTATTATAGTTGCGGTGGGCTCCGGGAGCGGCGGTTTAGGGGTTAATATGTATAGAGTAGCTTGCGGTGGGCTCCGGGAGCAGCGGTTTAGGGGGTAATAACTTTATTTAGTTGCGGCGGTGTAGGGGGGGTCAGATTAGTGGTGTTTAGACTCGGGGTACATGTTAGGGTGTTAGGTGTAGACAGCTCCCATAGAAATCAATGGGATGTCTGTCAGCAGCGAACTTGTACTTTCGCTATGGTCAGACTCCCATTGATTCCTATGGGATCCGCCGCCTCCAGGGGTGGCGGATTGAAAACCAGGTACGCTGGGCCGTAAAAGTGCCGAGCGTACCTGCTAGTTTTTTGATAGCTAGCAAAAGTAGTGAGATTGTGCCGCACTTGTGTGCGGAACATCTGGAGTGACATAAGAATCGATCTGTGTCGGACTGAGTCCGGCGGATCGATGCTTATGTCACAAAATTCTACTTTTGCCGGTCTCGAGCCTTTGATAACTAAGGCGAATCAGCCTCGCCACAAATACGCTGCGGAATTCCAGCGTATTTGAGGTTGACGGCTTGATAACTATCCCCCAATATTTTTTTACAGATTTTAAAACTAAATAGATTGTAGCTTTTTTAAAAATACAGGTGAGTTAATGATGTTTTTAAGCTAATAATCATTTTTGTTTTGTTTTGAAAATCTTTCTTATTGTTATAAAGCTTACAGACAGCTACACGCAGTGCTTGTTTAATGATCATAAAACCTAAAACTCATTTAATCTCATCACAGACTGTTTAGTTAGGGAAAACATAATTACGATATATGTTCATTATTTATTTTGCCTGCTTCTGCTATACAATACCTCTGAATATTGTGTTAGTAACACTTTTTCCAGAGAGGCTAGAATGCCTTTATAATACTTTAAGGGACAGTTTGCTCAAACATTTTCTCCACTTTAATTTGTTCCCAATTATCCACTTTACCTGCTGGAGTGTATTAAATTGTTTACAAGTATTTCCATTACCCTTATATTGGCATTTGAAATAGTTTATTTAGTCTGTGGTATCCCCACCCATCATGAAAGTTTTTGGCCTCAAGGCCAAGCTGTATTAACACAGCCAGGAGAAGAAATTACACTCTACGTGGGCTATAGAAGAGATAAGCTAATAAAATGTTAATATTCCATTGCTCTCTAAAGTATTGGTCTATAGTTTACAGACAGATATAAGATAAAGAAGCATGTATATGTAGACAATGTGATAAAGTAATGAGATCTGATTATACCTACAAGCTCAACCCATTTTATTAGGTTGTGGCTTCAAAACACAAACACATAAGCCTTAAAAAAGCAAATCTCATACATTTTATTCTCTGCAGCTGGTAAAACAAGTAATTGGAAACACATTAAGGGAAAAACTATTTTATAGTGTGCTGTGCCTTTAAAGGAACAGTAAAGTAAAATTTAAACTTTCATGATTCTTATAGATTATGCAATTTTAAACAACGTTCCAATGTACTTCTATTATCTAATTTGTTTTGTTATCTTGGTATCCTTTGTTAAAACAATACCTGGGCAGGCATAGGAGCACCAGTGCACTGCTTTGAGCTAGCTCTTGTCAGTGGGTCACCTGATGTGTTTGGCTAGCTCCAAGTAGTGCATTAATGCTCCATTAAAGGGACATTCCAGCCAAAATTGGAATCCACATGGATACATTTTTTTGAATCGAAGCATCTTGTAATATACATGTATTAGCAAAAATACTTCTAATAAAAGCTATAGTTGTTTAAAAAGTGTATTTAAGTATGCTCCATGCACCAGCATTTTAAATACAGTACTTGGTCAGACCATCTCAGGTGCTTGTACCATCTGGTAATGACTCAATTTGTTAATTGCTGACATGTTACAAACCCACTGGTGCTCTAAGCAGCTGCAGTATTTAAAAATGGTGGTGCACTGAGAAACTATGCTTCACATGCACTTGCAGAGAAAAATGTTAACACTAAAACAATCATAACTTTTACTAGAATAATTTTTCCAATACATGTATATTGCAAATACTGTATGTTTCTATGCAAAAATGTAATTCATCTATGTGCATTTCAATTTTGATCGGAATGTCCCTTTAACAAAGGATACCAAGGGAATGAAGCAAATTTGATAATAAAAGTAATTTGGAAAGATATAAAAAATTGCATGTTGTATCTGAGTCACAATTATCAGAGGTATTTTACCGCTCTTGATTTGCAAATTGTGTGTACAGAATGACAATGTTAAATGCTTTCAATCAGTTTGTTTATAAGACAATGCTTCATTTCTGATATACAGTATGATATGAGTTTTATGACACTTTGGTGAAGAATAAGAGGTCACAGCTCTCTGTCACTCTAAGGTTTCCGCCAATCATCAGTACAATAAAATCTGGCAGATATATTCTAGTGATAGCGGCACATTTAATAGCATCTGCCCCAAAATTATGGAATGAATAAATTGATTGAACAGCACAGGTTTACTAAATAACTTCTCTTTGCTTACTAGGAAGGATTAATGTTTATTGATTTTGCTTTGTACAGAAATTGACAATGTGGGTCAGTGTCACATTCAGTTGGCCCAGTCTTTACGAGATGAGGCAAGAAAGATGGAAGAGTTCAGGGAACGACAGAAACTGGAACGTAAAAAGGTAAAACGGTTTTCTGTGCTGGCAAGATGGGATTACGGGAGTGATTGTTGCATGAAAATGTATGAAGCTGTGGCACCTTTTCTGATGCTTGGATGCCATTTTGGTAACACAGTTTTCTAAAAGCATAGTCCCATGTTTTATACCACTTGTTGTTACCCACTGCGCCCATCTTTCTTCGTAGCTGCAAGGGCCAGTCACGGACACCTTTCCTATCCCTGCTTGTTACCCACTGCGCCCATCTTTCTTTGTAGCTGCAGATAGATTGAGATAAGGTAAATTTGTCCATACAGTGAAGTCTCTCAGTTTTAAATTACAAATCTAATTTTTTTTTTACAGAAAGTTTATGCCGGTCAACAGTAAATATAATACATAATATGGCTCTGACTATGACTTAATCCATCCATTCCTCGCTCAAGACACAACAAAAATTCTAATCCACTCACTCATATCACACCTTTATTACTGCAACACCCTTCTAGTGGGCTTATCACTAAGGGGTCGATTTATGTTGCAGCGGATGCTGCTTCCGACCCACTCAGGTCCTCCTGAAGCGGAAGTTAAAGGGACAGTCTAGTCCAAAATAAACTTTCATAATTCAGATAGAGAATGTAATTTTAAACAATTTTTCAGTTTACTTTTATCACCAATTTTGCTTTGTTCTCTTGGTATTCTTAGTTGAAAGCTAAACCTAGGAGGTTCATATGCTAATTTATAAGCCCTTAAAGGCCGCCTCTAATCTAAATGCATTTTGACAGTTTTTCACCACTAGAGGGTGTTAGTTCATATGTGTCATATAGATGACACTGTGCTCATGCACGTGGAGTTCAGGTGAGCCAGCTCTGAATGGCTAAAATGGATGTCTGTCAAAAGAACTGAAATAAGGGGGCAGTTTGCAGAGTCTTAGATACAAGGTAATCACAGAGGTAAAAAGTATATTATTATATGGTTGCTATGGCAACAGTTGTGCGTTTTTTTTGCACAGTGGGTGGGGTTTCAATGGGTATAAAATATTTGATTCACTCTGTACAATTGTTGGTCTGATGAAGGGGTGAACACCCCAAAACGTCACTTGCTTATATGGAATAAAACACTTTTTATTTCACCTGTATCAAGTCTAGTGAGTGCTTTTGTTATTTATATATATATATATATATATATATATATATATATATATATATATATATAAAAACAAATAACTTGCACTCTCTGGTCTTTTCAAAAGTAATCATTTACTGTGAACAGTGACGTTTCGGGGACAAAGGATTACTGTCACTGTTCACAGTAAAGGATTACTTTTGAAATGACCAGAGAGTGCAAGTTATTTGTTCGTATCTATTGAATTTTACTGGCACCCTGGTAGCTGTTTGATGGAGTGAGAGTGCATACCCCAGCTCTGTTTATATATATATATACTGTATATATATATATATATATATATATATATATATATATATGTTCTTTATATAAATATATATTTATTAATACAAATTTAAAAAAATTCTATGTGAAGAACATAGGATTGTAAAATATGCATAATGCACTAAGCGTTTCGCAATGTAGGTCTAACGTGGTGTCATGAAAACAGTCATCTTAAAGCGCGTTATTAAAATATTAAATATTGAAACTTATTAATAGTAATTATTAAAAATGTTTATAGATACTGTCAAAAATTATAAATAATCCATAGTATATATATATATTTTAATAATGATTATTATTTTTTAATATTTTATATTTAATATTTCAATAATGCGCCTTAAGATGACTAAGTTTTCATGTGCGCTAACCCAAAAACCTTGTTAGATCTACATTGCGAAACCCAAAGCGTGTTACTCATATTTTACATTCCTATGTTTTTCACATAAAACACCTAGATTACGAGTTTTAAGCGCTATAGGGAAAGTAAAGAACGCCACAAAAGTTGCGTTAGTTAACCCCCTATAGCGCTGCCATTACAAGTTTAAAAAACCTTGGCTTGTGCGGGCGATATGGCTGCATTGAGCTCCATACCACACACAATAGCAGCAGTGTTTTGATGTGCTCGTGCACGCTTTCCCCATAGACATCAATGGGAGAGCCTGCAAAAAAAAAAGTCTAACACCTGTTATCACGGAAACAAAAGCTCAAAAAGCAGCCCCATTGATATGTATTGCGAAAAAGAAACTACAGTTTAAACCTAACACCCTAACATAAACCCCAAGTCTAAACACCCCTAATCTGCTGCCCCCGACATCGCCGACGACTGCCTACAGTTATTAACCCCTAATCTGCCGCTCTTGATATCACCGCCATCTAAATAAAAGTATTAACTCCTATTCCGCCGCACCCCAACATCGCTGCAACTATATTAGAGTTTTTAACCCCTATTCAGCCGCTCCCGATATCGCTGCCTCCTAAATAAAGCTATTAACCCCTAAACCTCTGGCCTCCCGCATCACTACCACTAAATAAACCTATTAACCCCTAAACTGCCAGCCCCCCTCATCGCAACAACCTAAATTAAACTATTAACCCCTAACCCTAACGTAACCCTAACCCTAACACCCCCTAACTTTAACATAATTAAACTCAATCTAAATTAAACTTACAATTATTAACTAAATAAACCTATTAACACCTAAACCGATAGCCCCCCACATTGCAACAACCTAAATTAAACTATTAACCCCTAACCCTAAACCTAACCCTAACCCTAACACCCCCTAACTTTAACATAATTTAAATAGATCTAAATTAAATTTACAATTATTAACTAAATAATACCTAGTTAAAACTAAATACTTACCTGTAAAATAAAACCTAAGCTAGCTACAATATAACTAATAGTTACATTGTAGCTAGCTTAGGTTTTATTTTTATTTCACAGGTAAGTTTTTATTTATTTTAACTAGGTAGACTAGTTACTAAATAGTTATTAACTATTTACTATCTACCTAGTTAAAATAAATACAAACTTACCAGTAAAATAAAACCTAACCTGCCTTACACTAAAACCTAACATTAAAAATAAAAAAACCTACCATTACAAAAAAAAAAAAGAAATTATCCAAAATTATCCAAAAATAAAGATTATTCATATTCTAATACCCTTAAAAAAACACCCAAAAGAAGAAAGCCTAATCTAGAATAAAATACCAAGGGCCCTTAAAAGTGCCTTTTTTTAGGGCCATTAAAAGGGCCTTTTGTAGGACATTACCCTGAGTTAAACAGCTCTTTTGCTCCAAAAAAAAAATACAAACACGCCATAACACTATACAAACACCCACCCCCCAAACTACCAAGGGCCCTTAAAAGGGCCTTTTGGGGGCCCTTAAAAGGGCCTTTTGTAGGGCATTGCCCTAAGTTAAACAGCTCTTTTGCTACAAAAAATAAAGCACCCGCTAAAAATATACATTACACAAAATAAAAAACTAAATCATGCAAAATAAAAAATAATTATACCTAATCTAACAGCCCTATCAAAATAAAAAAGCCCACCCATTGCCCCAAATATATCAGCTCTTTTACGTGTAAAAAAACACACAAAGACCCCCCCAACAGTAAAACCCACCACCCAACCAACCCCCCCCCCAATAAAAAAATTATCTAAAATAACCTAAGCTAACCATTGCCCTGAAAAAGGGCATTTGTATGGGCATTGCTCTTTTACATTGCCCAAACCCTAATCTAAAAAAAAACACCCCAAAAAAACCTTAAAAAAACCTAACACTAACCCCCGACGATCCACTTACAGTTGTTGAAGTCCCGATTGAAGGATCCATCCAGCCGGCGAAGTCATCATCCATGCGGCAAAAAGTCTTCATCCAGGCGACCTCTTCTATCTTCATCCAGCCGGCGAAGTCCTCATCCATGCAGCAAGAAGTCTTCATCCAGACGGCCTCTTCGATCTTCATCCAGCCGGCACGGAGCAGGTCCATCCTGAAGACATCCGGCGTGGAGTATCCTCTTCATACGGTTGCCACCGTATACAGATTCTTCAATGCAAGTGACGCAATCCAAGATGGTGTCCCTTGCATTCCTATTGGCTGAAAGATTTCAATCAGCCAATAGGAATTAGAGCTACTGAAATCATATTGGCTGTTCCAATTAGCCAATAGGATTGAGCTCTCATTCTATTGGCTGATTGGAACAGCCAATAGAATGAGAGCTCAATCCTATTGGCTGATTGTAACCGCCAATAGGATTTTAGCAGCCTGCGCCATCTTGTATCGCGTCACTTGCATTGAAGAATCAGTATACGATGGCGACGGTATGAAGAGGATGCTCTGAGCCAGATGTCTTCAGGATGGACCTGCTCTGTTCCAGTTGGATGAAGATCGAAGAGGCCGCCTGGATAAAGACTTCTTGCCGCATGGATGAGGACTGCGCTGGCTGGATGAAGATAGAAGAGGCCGCCTGGATGAAGACTTCTTGCCGCATGGATGATGACTTCGCCAGATGGATGGATCCTTCAAGCGGGACTTCAACAACTGTAAGTAGATCGTCGGGCATTGTGTCCAATTAATTGTATTATTATAGTGCCGGTTCCCTGCCAGTCAGCGTACTAAACACACCGGGTGCAAATCCTCTCTCTCGGCTCCCTTCTACTCTCTCACGAGTGAGTTGGAAAAGCACCCACCAAGTAGTGGTTGTATGGACAGCGTGATCTTGATGATCCAGCTCCCTGGGACCGGACGAGTCACTATTTGTGGGAACGGTGGGGATCATTTGTAGCGATCAGCCATAAGACTGAAAGTTTCTACAGCTGAGACTCCGAGAGCAACGAAGGGCCACTACCAAACGAGCATCTGAGAGAAGAAGAAAAAGAGCTACTGCAAGGAGGATACCATGATACGTTATACTTACCTCATACTGATTGAGGTAAAATAAAGTAAGAGGACCCCCAGAAGGGGATTAATGAAGAGGATTCATATATAAGAATACATCTATACATGTGGGTCTGAAAAATATAGCTGCTTTTAATACTTGCACAGAACTTTTATGGGACTTTGACCTTTTATATATATCTGTAGACTTCGCTTTTAGACTTGTTCTAAATTGTAGATACACATGCATAGGTGTTGATATATATATATATATATATATATATATATATACACACACACATATATGTGTGTGTGATAATGTTAATGTAAAATATATATCTATATTTATAAATCAAAATACGAAAATTCAGGTTGGATTTGCACTCACATCTCAAGAAAAACAACTGACAGGGTGTCAGTAAAGGTAAATTGTATCCATGTAAAGCAAGATCTGCACTCACTGGATGTGTAGTTTAATTGCTGTGACATTCCGAAGCCAAACTGCCCCTTCTGAAGAAGGGGCAGTTTGGCTCTAAAAGCTCACAGCTATTAAACTACACGATTGATACAAGTCCAGTGAGTGCAGATCTTGCTTTACATGTATACTTATATGTATGTGTGGGAGTGTGTGTATACATGTGTGTGTATGTATGTGTGGGAGTGTGTGTATACATGTGTGTGTATGTATGTGTGGGAATGTGTGCATACATGTGTATGTATGTGTGGGAGTGTGTGCATACATGTGTGTGTATGTACTGTATGTGTGGGAGTGTGTGCATACATGTGTGTGTATGTATGTGTGGGAGTATGTGCATACATGTGTGTCTATATGTGTGGGAGTGTGTGCATACATGTGTGTGTATATGTGTGGGAGTGTGTGCATGTGTTGGAGTGTGTGTATATGTGTGGGAGTGTGTGTACATGTGTGTGTATATGTGTGGGAGTGTGTGTACATGTGTATGTATGTGTGGGAGCATTTGCATACATGTGTGTGTATGTATGTGTGGGAGTGTGTGCATACATGTGTGTGTATGTATGTGTGGGAGTGTGTGCTTACATGTGTGTGTATGTATGTGTGGGAGTATGTGCATACATGTGTTTGTATATGTGTGGGGGTGTGTACATACATGTGTGTTTGCATGTGTGGGAGTGTGTGTATATGTGTGGGAGTGTGTGTACATGTGTGTGTATGTGTGTGGGAGTGTGTGTATATGTGTGTGTATATGTGTGGGAGTTTGTGTACATGTGTGGGAGTGTGTGTACATGTGTGTGTATATATGTGGGAGTGTGTGTACATGTGTGTGTATATGTGTGGGAGTGTGTGTACATGTGTGTGTATATATGTGGAAGTGTGTGTACATGTGTGTGTATATGTGTGGGAGTGTGTGTACATGTGTGTATATGTGTGTGAGTGTGTGCATACATGTGTGTGTACATGTGTGTGAGTGTGTGTATACATGTGTGTGTATGTATGTGTGGGAGTGTGTGCATACATGTGTGTGAGTGTGTGTATACATGTGTGTGTATGTATGTGTGGGAGTGTGTGCATACATGTGTGTGTATATGTGTGGGAGTATGTGTACATGTGTGTGTATATGTGTGGGAGTGTAAGTACATGTGTGTGTATATGTGTGTGAGGAGGATTCCATGATACGTTATACTTACCTCATACTGATTGAGGTAAAATAAAGTAAGTGGACCCCCAGAAGGGGATTAATGAAGAGGATTCATATATACGAATACATCTATACATGTGAGTCTGAAAAATATAGCTGCTTTTAATACTTACACAGAACTTTTATGGGACTTTGACCTTTATATATATCTGTAGACTTCGCTTTTAGACTTGTTCTAAATTGTAGATACACATGCATAGGTGACCAGCGCTTTCTATGTTCTTTTTTGTTGATATATATATATATATATGATAATGTTAATGTAAAATATATATCTATATTTATAAATCAAAATACGAAAATTCAGGTTGGATTTGCACTCACATCTCAAGAAAAACAACTGACAGGGTGTCAGTAAAGGTAAATTGTATCCATGTAAAGCAAGATCTGCACTCACTGGATGTGTAGTTTAATTGCTGTGACATTCCGAAGCCAAGAAGGAGCAGTTTGGCTCTAAAAGCTCACAGCTATTAAACTACACGATTGATACAAGTCCAGTGAGTGCAGATCTTGCTTTACATGTATACTTATATGTATGTGTGGGAGTGTGTGTATACATGTGTGTGTATGTATGTGTGGGAGTGTGTGCATACATGTGTGTGTATGTATGTGTGGGAGTGTGTGTATACATGTGTATGTATGTATGTGTGGGAATGTGTGCATACATGTGTATGTATGTGTGGGAGTGTGTGCATACATGTGTGTGTATGTACTGTATGTGTGGGAGTGTGTGCATACATGTGTGTATATATGTGTGGGAGTGTGTGCATACATGTGTGTGTATATGTGTGGGAGTGTGTGCATGTGTGGGAGTGTGTGTATATGTGTAAGAGTGTGTGTACATGTGTGTGTATATGTGTGGGAGTGTGTGCATGTGTGGGAGTGTGTGTATATGTGTGGGAGTGTGTGTACATGTGTGTGTATATGTGTGGGAGTGTGTGCATACATGTGTGTATGTATGTGTGGGAGTATGTGCATATATGTGTGTGTATGTATGTGTGGGAGTGTGTGCATACATGTGTGTGTATATATGTGGGAGTGTGTGTACATGTGTGTGTATATGTGTGGGAGTGTGTGTACATGTGTGTATATGTGTGTGAGTGTGCATACATGTGTGTGTACATGTGTGTGAGTGTGTGTATACATGTGTGTATGTATGTGTGGGAGTGTGTGCATACATGTGTGTGTATATGTGTGGGAGTATGTGTACATGTGTGTGTGTATATGTGTGGGAGTGTGTGTACATGTGTGTGTACATGTGTGTGAGTGTGTGTATATATGTGTGTGTATATGTGTGGGAGTGTGTGTACATGTGTGTGTATATGTGTGGGAGTGTGTGCATACATGTGTGTATATGTGTGGGAGTGTGTGTACATGTGTGTGTATATGTGTGGGAGTGTGTGCATACATGTGTGTGTACATGTGTGGGAGTGTGTGTATACATGTGTGTGTATGTATGTGTGGGAGTGTGTGCATACATGTGTGTGTATGTATGTGTGGGAGTGTATGTGTGTGTATATGTGTGGGAGTGTGTGTACATGTGTGTATATGTGTGGGAGTGTGTGCATACATGTATGTGTATGTATGTGTGTGAGTGTGTGTATACATGTGTGTATGTATGTGTGGGAGTGTGTGCATACATGTGTGTGTATATGTGTGGGAGTGTGTGTATACATGTGTGTGTATATGTGTGGGAGTGTGTGTATACATGTGTGTGTATGTATGTGTGGGAGTGTGTGCATACATATGTGGGAGTGTGTGCATACATGTGTGTGTATATGTGTGGGAGTGTGTGTAAATGTGTGGGAGTGTGTATACATCTGTGTGTATATGTGTGTGAGTGTGTGTATACATGTGTGTATATGTGTGTGAGTGTGTGTACATGTGTGTGTATATGTGTGTGAGTGTGTGTATATATGTGTGTGTATATGTGTGGGAGTGTGTGTGTACATGTGTGTGTATATGTGTGTGAGTGTGTGTATATGTGTGGGAGTGTGTGCATACATTTGTGAGTATATGTGTGGGAGTGTGTTTATACATGTGTGTGTATTTGTCTGGGAGTGTGTGTATACATGTGTGTGTGTGTGTGTGTATATGTGTGGGAGTGTGTGTATACATGTTTGTGTATATGTGTGGGAGTGTGTGTATACATGTGTGTGTATATGTGTGGGAGTGTGTGTATACATGTGTGTGTATATGTGTGGGAGTGTGTGTATACATATGTGTGCATATGTTTTCGAGTGTGTGTGTACATGTGTGTGTATATGTGTGGGAGTGTGTGTGTTTATATGTGTGTGTATATGTGAGGGAGTGTGTGTACATGTGTGTGTATATTTGTGGGAGTGTGTGTATATGTGTAGGAGTGTGTGCATACATGTGTGAGTATATGTGTGGGAGTGTGTGTATACATGTGTGTGTATATGTGTGGGAGTGTGTGTATACATGTGTGTGTATATGTGTGGGAGTGTGTGTAATCATGTGTATGTATATGTGTGGGAGTGTGTGTATACATGTGTGTGTATGTGTGGGAGTGTGTGCATACATGTGTGAGTATATGTGTGGGAGTGTGTGTATACATGTGTGTGTATATGTGTGGGAGTGTGTGTACATGTGTGTGTATATGTGTGTGAGTGTGTGTATATGTGTGGGAGTGTGTGCATACATTTGTGAGTATATGTGTGGGAGTGTGTTTATACATGTGTGTGTATTTGTCTGGGAGTGTGTGTATACATGTGTGTGTGTGTGTGTGTATATGTGTGGGAGTGTGTGTATACATGTTTGTGTATATGTGTGGGAGTGTGTGTATACATGTGTGTGTATATGTGTGGGAGTGTGTGTATACATGTGTGTGTATATGTGTGGGAGTGTGTGTATACATATGTGTGCATATGTTTTCGAGTGTGTGTGTACATGTGTGTGTATATGTGTGGGAGTGTGTGTTTATATGTGTGTGTATATGTGAGGGAGTGTGTGTACATGTGTGTGTATATTTGTGGGAGTGTGTGTATATGTGTAGGAGTGTGTGCATACATGTGTGAGTATATGTGTGGGAGTGTGTGTATACATGTGTGTGTATATGTGTGGGAGTGTGTGTATACATGTGTGTGTATATGTGTGGGAGTGTGTGTAATCATGTGTATGTATATGTGTGGGAGTGTGTGTATACATGTGTGTGTATATGTGTGGGAGTGTGTGTATACATGTGTGTGTATGTGTGGGAGTGTGTGCATACATGTGTGAGTATATGTGTGGGAGTGTGTGTATACATGTGTGTGTATATGTGTGGGAGTGTGTGTACATGTGTGTGTATATGTGTGGGAGTGTGTGTACATGTGTGCGCATGTGTGGGTGTACATGTGTGTGTATGTCTGGGAGTGTGTGTGTACATGTGTATACATGTGTGGGTGTACATTTGTGTGCATGTGTATCTGTGTAATTTACAAATTGAATGTGATATTTTCCAATGTAATAAGGTACAGAGTTGTATAGTAACTTATTTTACAAGTATTAGTGTAAGTCAGGGGCATACTGTAAGGTCATAAGTAATAATATGTTTTTTATTTTTATAAACTATAGAGTTTTTATTTTTATTTTTTCACTGTGAGCAATTCTGTGGAATGTGTTACCTGTTGTGAGTCAGCAAACTCATTATGAACTTTATATTATAAACTCATAATTCCAGTTTAGCTACATCCTGAGTTTACTGTAGGTAAAAACAATACAACTACTTAAAGGGACAGTCTAGTCAAAATTCAACTTTCTTGATTTAGATAGAGCATGCAATTTTAAACAACTTTCCAATGTTCTTTTATGATCAAATTTGCATTGTTTCTCTTGGTATTCTTTGTTGAAAGCTAAACCTAGGAAAGCCCAAACTGATTTCTAAGCCGTTGAAGGCCACCTCTTATCTTAGTGCATTTTGACAGTTTTTCAGTTAGACACTGCTAGTTCATGTGTGCCATATAGATAACATTGTGCTCACTCCCATTTAGTTATTTATGAGAGAGCACTTATTGGCTAAAATGCAAGTCTGTCAAAAGAACTGAGATAAGGGGGCAGTCTGCAGAGACTTAGATACAAGATAATCACAGAGGTAAAGGGGTCAATTTATCAAGCTCTGTACGGAGCTTGATGCCCTGTGTTTCCGGCGAGCCTTCAGATCGCTGCTCCATAACCTGTCCACATGCTCTGAGGCGGCGGACAGAAATCAACCAGATCAAATACGATCGGGTTGATTGACACCCCCTGCAGGTATTCACAAGAACTGCTGGTTCAATTATAAATGCAGAGAGCGTATGCTGTCGGCATTTATCGATGTGCAGCAGACATGATACGCTACATCGTATCATGTCTGCTCGCACATTCATAAATTGACCCCAAAATGTGTATTAATATAACTGTGTTTGTTATGCAAAACTGGGGAATGTGTAATAAATAGATTATCTATCTTTCCATCTAAAGGGGAGGAGAGTCCACGGCTTAATTTATTACTATTGGGAATTAAGAACCTGGCCACCAGGAGGAGGCAAAGACACCCCAGCCAAAGGCTTAAATACTCCCCCCACTCCCCTCATCCCCCAGTCATTCTTTGCCTTTCGTCACAGGAGGTGGCAGAGAGGTGCCGAAGATTCAGAGGGTATTACTCTTTGCAATGGGACAGGAGTTTTAAGTAGCCCTATAAGGCTTCTCAGTGAGGGCTTGAGTG
Organism: Bombina bombina; assembly: GCF_027579735.1. NCBI lineage: Eukaryota > Metazoa > Chordata > Amphibia > Anura > Bombinatoridae > Bombina > Bombina bombina. The sequence continues at coordinate 59,062,019 of NC_069500.1, read as the reverse complement.
AAAGAGTCTGGAGATGCAGGGAGAGTCTCTTCTGTGAAACCATCCTGACTCATATTAACAGCTCCTGCAGCAATCGGCGTTGATGAGTTTCGCAGACTGCTTTCTTCTCTCAAGTAAATATCAGGAGTGCTGCTATGACCTATCACACTTGAAGGGCCGTGTTCCTGTTCCACGGCGTGGATTCTGGTAAGATCATTTCATATTATACACAATGTTAACATAGAAGACAGGGCCACAGTGTGGCGCCTTTTATCTTTACAGAATCACGGATTAATATTCCTGGTAGGGGGATTATTGAACAGGGGGGTTTATACATGATGTTGTTTATTGTGTCATTGCTGCGCTGTGCGGGATGAGGCTCTGGCAATGTGTGGAACTATCAGGTCCTTTTCCGGGAGTTTTTGCACAGCCCTTTTTTGGAGCATTTTTTCCTTTAGGCAGGGACCGTCCTGCGAGGTACCCGTGTGACCAGGTGGAGCTCTTCACTTCCGGTCTGATCTGCGATGGAGGAGACGAAGCGTTTTCTGTAGTCCGATTAGTTTCTCTTTTATTCTAATAAAAGCGCAAGCTATGGAGGATTCTGACGCATTAGAGGGTACTCCCTCTTTGTCAAAGTCTCATACCTGTGTTTATTGTGAGGTTCAGGTAGACCAGCCTGCCCAATTATGTTCCACATGCCTTGAGAGGGTCGAGACGTCTAAGACTAAAAGAATGTCTAGTACCACTGAGCCGTCCACCTCTGAGGGTTCTCTGTCCCGTTAGGTGCGTTCCAGAGTTGAGTCCCCTATTGCACATGCAGCGCCCCGGGGTCCGACTGTTGCTCCTTCGGGAGAGATATGTTGACCGCCAGATTTTGCGGATCAACTGCAGATGGCAGTTTCTAAAGTGATCCATGCCTTACCACGTTCTGCTAAGCGTATTGATACGAATATTATATAATATACTCTCTTTAGGGGTCATATACTGATTACTCCATTTACTTTTCCTCTTATATCTACTTGCAGTGATAGTATTTTTTCCCCTTCCATCGATTGTATACCTTCAACCATATCTATTATTTTGTCCTAACATCCATGTTGAAAGGACCCAATACCATGGCAGACTAATAACATCACCCACTGAGGGAATCGTAGCTAGTCATTTCCACATTAAATTCAATACGAATCCTTACTTGGTCGTATTGTTTTTTAGCCATTAATCTCATGGCTACATGGTAGTAGACCAATGTGTATTTTAATATGTATGTTAACCCTGATTTTAACATGATCTAATAAAAGTTATTTTTTAACATATAATTTCTTTAAAGCCATATGTTGTAAACAATTTTTTCCAATGACGAAAAACATATAAATATATAAAATAACTGATACAAGAGCCCTTAGAAAAATAATATGATCTAAATAGTGTAAATAGTTATAATCATCTGTTAATAAATTGCTGTTATAAAATAGGGATAATAAAGAGCTTGACATAGATGATCTTCAATAATAACCCTAAATTATTAATGAAAATATATTTTCTTAAGAACAATCATATAATATAATAAAGATGTTATAACAAATAATGCTATTAGGCATACGCAATACCAAGTATCTTACAACATTATACATACAATATGATGAAGTGGCTAGATGGTTAATTCTAGTTGGCACTGCCTATATTAAAGCATGTCTTAATAGGTAAGCTATTCTTTTAAATTAATTAGTCATATAGCAATTTATATCATGTGGTAATATCTTAAAAGTGACAAGTCAAAAAACTAATTATCGATAAAGAAATTAATATCACATTCCCTGTTCATCCCAAAAGGGCTTCTAGTTTTTAATTGAAGTATCCAAAAAATGTCTTTACTTTCCAATATTTTAAACCTATTGCCTCCTCTTGGGGGCACAATAGCTAGATCTACAGGGAGTGCAGAATTATTAGGCAAGTTGTATTTTTGAGGATTAATTTTATTATTGAACAACAACCATGTTCTCAATGAACCCAAAAAAACTCATTAATATCAAAGCTGAATAGTTTTGGAAGTAGTTTTTAGTTTGTTTTTAGTTATAGGTATTTTAGGGGGATATCTGTGTGTGCAGGTGACTATTACTGTGCATAATTATTAGGCAACTTAACAAAAAACAAATATATACCCATTTCAATTATTTATTTTTACCAGTGAAACCAATATAACATCTCAACATTCACAAATATACATTTCTGACATTCAAAAACAAAACAAAAACAAATCAGTGACCAATATAGCCACCTTTCTTTGCAAGGACACTCAAAAGCCTGCCATCCATGGATTCTGTCAGTGTTTTGATCTGTTCACCATCAACATTGCGTGCAGCAGCAACCACAGCCTCCCAGACACTGTTCAGAGAGGTGTACTGTTTTCCCTCCTTGTAAATCTCACATTTAATGATGGACCACAGGTTCTCAATGGGGTTCAGATCAGGTGAACAAGGAGGCCATGTCATTAGATTTTCTTCTTTTATACCCTTTCTTGCCAGCCACGCTGTGGAGTACTTGGACGCGTGTGATGGAGCATTGTCCTGCATGAAAATCATGTTTTTCTTGAAGGATGCAGACTTCTTCCTGTACCACTGCTTGAAGAAGGTGTCTTCCAGAAACTGGCAGTAGGACTGGGAGTTGAGCTTGACTCCATCCTCAACCCAAAAAGGCCCCACAAGCTCAACTTTGATGATACCAGCCCAAACCAGTACTCCACCTCCACCTTGCTGGCGTCTGAGTCGGACTGGAGCTCTCTGCCCTTTATCAATCCAGCCACGGGCCCATCCATCTGGCCCATCAAGACTCACTCTCATTTCATCAGTCCATAAAACCTTAGAAAAATCAGTCTTGAGATATTTCTTGGCCCAGTCTTGACGTTTCAGCTTGTGTGTCTTGTTCAGTGGTGGTCGTCTTTCAGCCTTTCTTACCTTGGCCATGTCTCTGAGTATTGCACACTTTGTGCTTTTGGGCACTCCAGTGATGTTGCAGCTCTGAAATATGGCCAAACTGGTGGCAAGTGGCATCTTGGCAGCTGCACGCTTGACTTTTCTCAGTTCATGGGCAGTTATTTTGCGCCTTGGTTTTTCCACACGCTTCTTGCGACCCTGTTGACTATTTTGAATGAAACGCTTGATTGTTCGATGATCACGCTTCAGAAGCTTTGCAATTTTAAGAGTGCTGCATCCCTCTGCAAGATATCTCACTATTTTTGACTTTTCTGAGCCTGTCAAGTCCTTCTTTTGACCCATTTTGCCAAAGGAAAGGAAGTTGCCTAATAATTATGCACACCTGATATAGGGTGTTGATGTCATTAGACCACACCCATTATCATTACAGAGATGCACATCACCTAATATGCTTAATTGGTAGTAGGCTTTCGAGCCGCCTATACAGCTTGGAGTAAGACAACATGCATAAAGAGGATGATGTGGTCAAAATACTAATTTGCCTAATAATTCTGCACTCCCTGTATAATTTGGATAGTAAGATCTGCTATATTGGTGAAATGTTCACCATTAAAATGATTGGCTACAGCCGACTCTTTTACATAGTTCTTAATGTCCCGCGAGTGCTCCCCAAATCTTTTTCTGACCTCTCTTGAGGTTTGGCCAACGTATTGGCACTGGCAATTGTTGCAAGTGAGAATATAAACTGCAAAGCTGCTACCACAGTTTGCGTAAAAATCCATATTGTGGTTCTGTTTAGTAAAACTACTAACAAACGGCTAGATTACGAGTTGTGCGTTAGGGTAAAAAAGCAGTGTTAACAGGTCCTAACGCTGCTTTTTTACGCCCGCTGCTATTACGAGTCTTGCAGGTTTAGGGGCACAGCACACTTTTTTGGCCTTACCGCAAACCGACTTACATAAAATTCATAAAGTCTTTTTTCTATGGGGCTTCTGTCCTGGGAGGCCAAAAAGTGAGCGGTACACCCTCTGCCTCCAAGACACTACACTACACTACAACGCTGTAGCATAAAAGTCATAACTAAAGTGCTAAAAAGTACACTAACACCCATAACCTACCTGTTAACCCCTAAACCAAGGCCCTCCCGCATCGCAAACACTATAATAAAATGTTTAACCCCTAATCTACCGCTCCGGACATCGCCGCCACTATAATAAACATATTAACCCCTAAACCGCCGCACTCCCGCCTCGCAAACACTAGTTAAATAATATTAACCCCTAATCCGCCGCCCCTAACATCGCTGCCACCTACATTATACTTATTAACCCCTATTCTTCCTAATCTTCCACTCCGGACATTGCTGCAACCTACATTATATTTATTAACCCCTAATATGCTGCCCCCAACGTTGCCGCCGCTATATTAAATTAATTTACCCATAAACCTAAGTCTAACCCTAACCCTAACACCCCCTAACTCAAATATAATTTAAATAAATATAAATAAATATTCCTATCATTAACTACATTATTCCTATTTAAAACTAAATACTTACCTATAAAATAAACCCTAAGATAGCTACAATATAACTAATAGTTACATTGTATCTAGTTCAGGGTTTATTTTTATTTTACAGGCAAGTTTGTGTTTATTTTAACTAGGTAGACTAGTTATTAAATAGTTATTAACTATTTAATAACTACCTATCTAAAATAAATACAAATTTACCTGTAAAATAAAACCTAACCTAAGCTACAATAACACCTAACCTTACACTATAGTTAAATAAATTCCCTACATTAAATACAATTAAATAAATGAAAGTAAATTAGCTAAATCACAAAAAAACAAATTACAGATCTTTAAACTAATTACACCTAATCTAAGATCCCTATCAAAATAAAAAAGCCCCCCAAAATAAAAAAAAAACCTAACCTAAACTAAACTACCAATAGCCCTTAAAAGGGCCTTTTGCAGGGCATTGCCCCAAAGAAATCAGCTCTTTTTCCTGTAAAAAAAAAAATACAAACACCCCCCCAACAGTAAAACCCACCACCCACACAACCAACCCCCCAAATAAAATACTAACTAAAAAAACCTAAGCTCCCCATTGCCCTGAAAAGGGCATTTGTATGGGCATTGCCCTTAAAAGGGCATTTAGCTCTACTGCGGCCCAAAGCCTAATCTAAAAAATAAACCCACCCAATACACCCTTAAAAAAATCCTAACACTAACCCCCGAAGATTCACTTACTGGGAGAAGTCTTCATCCAAACGGCAAGATGTCCTCAACTAATCTAGCAGAAGTGGTCCTCCAGACGGGCAGAAGTAGTCCTCCAGACAGGCAGAAGTCTTCATCCAGATGGCATCTTCTATCTTCATCCTTCCGGCGCGGAGCGGGTCCATCTTCAAGACATCCGATGCGGAGCATCCTCTTCTTCTGACGGCTTCTTCGTAATGAATATCATTTTAAGTGACGTCATCCAAGATGGCGTCCATTAGATTCCGATTGGCTAATAGAATTCTATCAGCCAATCAGAATTAAGGTAGAAAAATTCCTATTGGCTGATGCAATTGTATTGTATTGGCTGTTCCAATCAGCCAATAGAATGCAAGCTCAATCCTATTGGCTGATTGGATCAGCCAAAAGGATAAAAGTTAAATCTTATTGGCTGATTGCATCAGCTAATAGGATTTTTTCTTCCTTAATTCCGATTGGCTGATAGAATTCTAAGGGACGCCATCTTGGATGACATCACTTAAAGTTATATTCATTACGAAGAAGCCGTCGGAAGAAGAGGATGCTCCACGATGGATGTCTTGAAGATGGACCTGCTCCGCGCCGGAAGGATGAAGATAGAAGATGCCGTCTGGATGAAGACTTCTACCCGTCTGGAGGACCACTTCTGCCCATCTGGAGGACCACTTCTGCCAGATTCGTTGAGGACATCTTGACGCTTGGATGAAGACTTCTCCCGGTAAGTAAATCTTCAGGGGTTGGTGTTAGGATTTTTTTAAGGGTGTATTGGGTGGGTTTATTTTTTAGATTAGTGACTTTGGGCCGCAATAGAGCTAAATGCCCTTTTAAGAGCAATGCCCATACAAATGCCCTTTTCAGGGCAATGGGGAGCTTAGGTTTTTTTTTTTAGTTAGTATTTTATTTGGGGGGTTGGTTGTGTGGGTGGTGGGTTTTACTGTTGGGGGGGCTGTTTGTATTTTTTTTTTACAGGAAAAAGTGCTGATTTCTTTGGGGCAATGCCCCACAAAAGGCCCTTTTAAGGGCTATTGGTAGTTTAGTTTAGGCTAGGGTTTTTTTTTTATTTTGGGTGGGCTTTTTTTATTTTGATAGGGCTATTATATTAGGTGTAATTAGTTTAAATACCTGTAATTTGTTTTTTATTTTCTGTAATTTAGTGTTTGTTTTTTTGTGTGATTTAGCTAATTTAATTTATTAAATTGTATTTAATGTAGGGAATTGATTTAATTATAGTGTAAGGTTAGGTGTTATTGTAACTTAGGTTAGGTTTTATTTTACAGGTAAATTTGTATTTATTTTAGCTAGGTAGTTATTAAATAGTTAATAACTATTTAATAACTAGTCTACCTAGTTAAAATAAATACAAACTTGCCTGTAAAATAAAAATAAACCCTAAGCTAGATACAATTTATTAGTTATATTGTAGCTAGCTTAGGGTTTATTTTAAAGGTAAGTATTTAGTTATAAATAGGAATAATGTAGTCAATGATAGGAATCTTTATATTTATTTAAATTATATTTAAGTTATGGGGTGGTAGGGTTAGAGGTTAATAAATTTAATATAGTGGGGCGACATTGGGGGCGGCAGATTAGGGGTTAATAAAAATAATGTAGGTGTCGGCGATGTAGGGGGCGGCTGATTAGGGGTTAATAAGTGTAAGATAAGGGGTGTTTAGACTCGGGGTTTATGTTAGGGTGTTAGGTGTAAACATAACTTTAGTTTCCCCATAGGAATCAATGGGGCTGCATTACCGAGTTTTACGCTGCTTTATTGCAGGTGTTAGACTTTTCTCAGCCGGCTTTCCCCATTGATGTCTATGGGGAAATTGTGCACGAGCATGTACGACCAGCTCACCGCTGACTTAAGCAGCGCTGGTATTGGAGTGAGATATGGAGCTAAATTTTGCTCTATGCTCACTTCTTGCCTTTTAACGCCTGGTTTATAAAAACCTGTAAAACCAGCGCTGTAGGTAAGTGAGTGGTGAGAAAAAACTGCTCGTTAGCACCGCACAGCTCATAACGAAAAACTCGTAAGCTGGCTGAAAGTGTTTACCTGAGTCAATACAGGCACACATATTGCAGTTCCTAATCATACATTTAAAATTCCCTTGTTTTATAAGCCACTTAGAACCAGTTGGTTTTGGAATTCTTGTCACATTACTGGGGGAGAGACTCCTAGCTAAAGTCTTCGTTTTTTTAGATACAAATTTACAATTTTCAATTAGGGGTGCAAGTACTTCATCACCTTCAAGTTTGTGTAAGTGTTTCCTAGGCATTTTAACTATTTTAGTATGCTGACTAGTGTATTCTGTTGTGAAGACTATAGATTCACTATAAGTATTATCTTTGGTTAGACTAGTGTTTTCAGTTACTTTATATTCCTTAATTTCATTTCGACATTTCTCCAACTTAAGTTCAATGTATCCCCTAGCAATTAATCTATTTTTGAGGTCTAAAGACTGTTTTTCATATATTTCTAATGAGCGTGTTGGAGCTGTGGGGGACCATCCCGAGGATACCCCTAGAGGATAGTTCGTCGTTCAAAGAGCCCATGGATAAAATGTTGGAGAACATGCTGAGAAAGATGTCAGCACACAGGGTTTGTTTTTCAGCTGGCAGCAGCCGTAGCCGGTTGCTGGAGCTGCGTCATATTGGTGTGATTTCTTGTGTGAAATGATTGAGGGTGTACCCTCTTTCGAAGAGGTGCAGGAAAGATTAAGTCTTTGAGGGTAGCAAATTCTTTCATTTGTGACGCCAACATGCTAATTATTCGCCTGAATGCTAAGATGTCAGGGTTTTTGGTTTTAGCACGCAGGACCTTGTGGCTAAAATCTTGGTTGGCAGACATGACCTCTAAATTGAGGTTGCTGTCCCTGCCTTTTCAAGGAAAGATTCTGTTCGGTCCAGGCCTGGACTTGATCATTTCCACGGTTATGGGAGGCAAGGGTGTCTTCCTACCCCAAGATAAGAAAGCTAAACCGAAAGGATCTACTTTTCGTCCCTTTCGTGTGGATAAGGCCCAGCACCAGCAGCCTGCCACAAAAGCGGACCAGTCCAAGGGAACTTGGAAGCCTGCTCAGTCATGGAACAAGTCCAAACAGAACAAGAAGCCTGCAGAGACCAAGTTGGCATGAATAGGCGGCCACCGACAGGTCTACGGACCAAGTAGGGGGCAGGTTATCTCTATTCTCTGAGGCCTGGTTGCAGGATGTTCAGGACCCCTAGGTTCTGGAGGTAGTCTCCCAGGGTTACAGGATAGGATTCAAGTCCTTCCCTCCCAGGGGCAGATTCCTCTTGTCAAACCTGTCATCGAGGCCGGAAAAGAAAGAGGCCTTTCTAGGATGTGTGAGGGATCTTTTCTCTCTAGGTGTTATCGTACCAGTACCCCTTGCAGAAAGGGGTCTAGGGTATTATTCAAATCTGTTCATAGTTCCAAAAAAGGAGGGCATGTTCCACCCGATTTTGGATCTGAAGTGTTTAAACAAGTTTTTGTTTGTTCCATCTTTCAAAATGGAAACGATCAGGTCCAGTTTGCCCCTAGTTCAAGAGGGGCAGTTCATGACCACAATAGACTTGAAGGATGCCTACCTTCATGTTCCAATTCACAGGGACCACTTCAAGTGCCTAAGATTTGCATTTCTGGACCAGCACTTCCAGTTTGTGGCTCTTCCTTTCGGTCTGGGGATAGCTCTGAGAGTTTTCACAAAGGTTTTTGGGGCCCTGCTTGCTATAGCCAGATCCAGGGGCATTACGGTGACATCCTGGTTCAGGCGCCGTCCTTCAGTCAGGCAGTGGACTATTCAAGGTCTCTGCTCCTGTTACTTCAATTTCATGGTTGGAGGATAAACTCCAGAAAGAGTCCCCTGGTACCCAGCACCAGGGTGGAGTTTCTGGGCACGAGCATAGACTCGGTGTCCATGAAGATTTTCCTCACGGATCAGAGACGCAGGAAGCTTGCATCATCTTGTCTGGCCCTTCTATCCTCAGAGAGGCCCTGTATGGAGGTGACTGGGTTCAGGGTCTCCTGCATAGACGTCATTCCATTTGCCAGGTTTCATTTCAGTCCTCTTCAGTTACGCATGTTGAGGCAGTGGAACGGTGATCATTCAGATCTCCATGGATGGACGGGCTCGGACCTCCCTCTCTTAGTAGATCCACCCAGAACAACTGTCCATGGGGACATCCTTCTTGAGACCGTCCTGGGAGATTGTGACCACGGACATGAGTCTGGCGGGATGGGGAGCTGTTTGGGGTGCTAGAATGGCACAGGGAATATGGTCTCGGTTGGAGTCCCTTTTACCAATAAATATCCTGGAACTTCGAGCGATCTACAATGCTCTGAAGGTGTGGCCCCACCTGGGGGTGTTCAACTTCATAAGGTTTCAGACGGACAACATTACCTTGGTGGCTTACATCAACCATCAGGGGGGTACGAGGAGCTCCCTCGCAATGAGGGAGGTGTCTCGGATACTAGAATGGGCGAAGGCCCATAACTGCTCGCTTTCGGCGATCCACATCCCGGGTGTGGACAACTGGGAAGCGGACTTTCTCAGCAGGCAAACATTTCATCTGGGGGAATGGTCTCTTCATCCCGAAGTGTTTGCGGAGATTTGTCTCAGATGGGGGACGCTGGAGATAGATCTCATGGCATCCAGACTCAAGTGCAAACTTTCTCATTATGGGTCGAGGTCGAGGGACCCCCAGGCAGAAGTGATAGATGCGTTAGCAGTGCCTTGGGGGTTCGATCTAGCGTACATTTTTCCTCCCTTACCTTGTATAGTGGCATGCATAAAGCAGGAGAGAGCCTCAACCATTATGATTGCTCCTTCATGGCCGCGGAAGACATGGTTTGCGGATCTGGTGGGGATGTCATCCTCTCTGCCATGGAGGTTACCCTGTTGAAGGGATCTGCTGGAACAGGGTCCTTTCCAACATCAGAATCTCGATTCTATGAGCCTGACTGTGTGGAGATTGAATGCTTAGTCCTAGCCAAGAAAGGTTTTTCTGAAAGTGTGATTGACACTCTAGTTCAGACAAGGAAGCCAGTCACTTGGCACATCTACCATAAGGTGTGGAGGACTTACTTGACCTGGTGTGAGAAGCATGGATACCATTCTCATAAGGTGAGGGTTTCCAGAATTCTGTCCTTTCTTCAAGAAGGTTTAGAGAAGGGACTTGCCGCTAGTTTCTTAAAGGGACAGATTTCAGCAATATCTGTCTTGTTACACAGGAGACTCACTGAGCTCCCTGACATGCAATCCTTTGTTTAGGCTTTGTCTCGAATCAGGCCTGTTTTTAGGCAGTCTGCTCCCCCATGGAGCTTGAATTTGGTCCATAGGGTTTTGCAAGGGATCCGTTTGAGCCTATGCATTCCCTTGGCATTAAGGTTCTGTCCTTAGAGCTCTGGTTAACAAAATAGTTAACCAGAGCTCTAAGGTTGCGGTAATGATTCTAGTGTAAATCACTATTTCGCTCAACTTGTAATATAAGTACAATTTAACCTGCGCGCAAACTATCTCGAAAACTTGAGCGCAATCATTTGAGCGCCTCTTGTAATCTAACCCTAAATGTGTATTGCTGCTGAAGACAACTTTTAAAACACAGAAGTGCCAGAAAACATACTCATAGACTTCTGTTTTTATCACTAATGAGGAACTTTAGCAAGAGATTAGTTCCTGTAATTAAAATCTGGTGCAGAACATTTACAAAGTGATAGTAACAAAATAATTCAATAACATAAATATGACTGAGTAAAAGTTTTATGGTATTATCCAGTTTCTTAGTATAGTTTATAATAAGGAAAAACACATTTCTAGTATTTGAAGGAACAGTAAATACTTTGAGATTGTAATCTGATTAATCATGCATTGTAAAATAACTTTGCAAAATACTTGGGGCGCGATCACATTTATGGCGCAGGTTTCGGCGCAAGCGTGGGAACCTGCGCCAGCCGTAATTTCATCTCGCACATCGGGGTATTACATATACTGCGTCGTTAGATGCTAAACTGGCGTAAGTAGGACAAACTGGCGATCTTCTGAAATGTGTGCAAATGCACATTTTAGTTGTCGCAAGAAACTTACGCCAGTATTTTGTCCACGGATATATACCCATATATAAAGAGATGAAGGTAATACAATTATGATTTTCCATTGTTCTCTCCTCCAAGTATTGTTGATTGTTTTGAGAACAAATTTAAATTAAATTAGCAAGTATATGTCCACAATGTGATAAAGTACCTACAAGCTCAATCCATTTGATTATGTTGTGGCTTCAAACTATTTCAAATACACAAATAAACCTTAAAAAAACAATATCATAGTATACTGTCCCTTTAACCTTGAGATGCTGCTTGAATGTATGTGTTTGTTAAGGCTTCCAGGGAGTTATGTTGCTTTTTTAGTCAGTGCAAGGGTTGCTGCACCTGCAATATGTGGCGAGATGAGAATGGAGTAGATTTTCTGAATTCTGCACGCGTAAGTCCTTACACTGCATATTGGATACCAAATAGCGCGGCTGTTCTATGTTAGTCTATGAGGATAAAAATTACGGCCGAAGGGAGAAATATACGTGCGTAACTTGTATGCTACGCCATATATGTAATACCAAAATCGCGTAGGATTTTGCGGGCGACGCTGCATATGTAATGGAGGCCTTGATGTACTTTGCTTCCTTTTCCTGTAGTTTAAATAGGGTGACCATATTGCCTCTGTAAAAAGGGACACATATTAAAAATACATATGTCAGGGTTCTTATATAAACCATTTATTTAAACAGCAACAATATGGTCACCCTAAGTTTAAAGGGACAGTCGACTTGAATTTTTTTATTGTTTAAATAGATAGATACTCCCTTTATTACCCATTCCCCAGTTTTGCATAATAACACGGTTATATTAATATACTTTTTCCTCTGTGATTACCTTGTATCTAAACATCTTCTGATAGCCTCCTGATCACATGACTTTTTATGTATTATCTATTGACTTGCATTTTAGCCAATTAGTGCTGTGTTGTGCACAACTTCATGGGCTTGAGCACAATGTTATCTATATGGCCCACATGAACTAGCAGTGTCTTGTTGTGAAAAGCAAATAAAAAAGCATGTGATAAGAGGCTGTCTTTAGTGGCTTAAAAACAGGTAGGAATTTAGAGGTTTAAATGTTATAAAGTATATTAATATAACAATGTTGGTTGCGCAAAGCTGGGGAATGGGTGAAAAAAGGCGTTATCTATCATTTTAAACTATAACAATTTTGGTGTTGACTGTCTCTTTAATATATGGAAAATGGTGGGTGGAGTAGGGTCTCTTAAAAACAACTGCAACAAACAAGGTGTTAATCTTTACTAATAACATTCCAGCTCTGCTGCTATGTTAGTCTATTGGAACACTGCAGAACAAAATTGTCATTTTAAGGTGTTTACTGTCTCTTTAAACTCTTATTATCAGAAGGAGCATACAAGTTTTTTTAACAATAGACAAAGACAAAGCAGTTTTACAGGATCATATGCCAGTAACAATTTAACTACGGAAATAGTTTTCTGAGAGGAAACTGGACTAACAGTGTATGCTGCAAAGCCTGATGAGACACAGATATTTGCATATATATAGATTGAGATGGCAGATGAGATTTTCTTTAAAGGGACATGAAACAAAAAAAAGAACAACTTTGCAGCAATGCAAAAAAAGTCAGTATACATGTGTTTTTTTCCTCACTTTTAGCATTTTTCTTTACTTTTCTAAGAATTTCTCTTTGAAATGTGTTTCAATAAATAGCAATGCGCATGCGAAACTGATTCAGAACAAATGCGCATGAGCCCGGGTACAATTTCATATGATAATTGTATGCACAAATCAAAATGCTGATTGGATGTTTTAGCTAGTTATTGAACAGTCCTTATTTAGGGGCTAGCTTGAATAACGTCATAGGGAAAATAAAAGTATTGATTTTAGACTATAAAGAAACTTTGTTTAGATTTAAAAGTAAGTTTATTATTACTAAAGTTCATTAATCAATATATCTGTTATTTAGGGGCATTTTTACTATGTTTTTTAATCCTTTCATTTCTACTTAATTTTTAATTTGTATAAGATATTTAAAGGAACAGTGTACTGTAAATATATATCCACTGGAATGTGTTCCAAAGTTCTACTACTAGGTTGTATTAAAAGTAGGCTGACCATACGTCCCGTTTTGAAAGGGACAGTACCGTTTTCTAATGGTTTTTCCCCTGTCCCGTCGTTTCATTTATAAAAGTCATTTTGTCCCGTTTTAAATTTTTAGCCCTGCAGGCTGCAGTGCAAGTGTAATTTATATATTTTTCACAGCCTTTTAAAAAAAAATTCAACTCCCGTCTCCCTGCTGGCGGGGAAAGCAGTTTTTTAAAAAAATATTTTCTTTTTTTTTGCTGCAGCAGCAGCAGTCTTCATGCAGTTAGCCCACGCTCTTCAAAATTATAGGGGCGTGTCATGATAGGCGCCGACCTATCAGATTCAAGAAGAGTCAGTGACACAGGCAGGCACTGGCAGCAGGTCAGGTCCGATTCAATCAGTCAGTCTGGTCGGCGTGAGGTAGATAGATAAGATTGCTCAGCTGCAGGAGTAGTCCCGAGTCAGAATCGAGTGCCAATACTTTACAGACAGTAAGTTCCGACTCAGACAGTCACAGTAATGTAACACTCAGGGGTCGGCAGGAGTCGGAATATTTGAGATTATTTAGTCTAGTCACTGTCAGTCATTCTCATGATGTCGATGATCATCTGGATGGATCTGATCTGTGATGATCAAATTGTCAATCATCTGCCTGCCCTGCTTTATCTGCACAATATATTATGTTATTTATGTGATGTGATCAAAATAAATTGTCAATCATCTCACTGCCTGCCCTGCATTATGGCCCAGTCTGCACAATATTGTGTGATGATCAAATTGTCAATCATCTGCTTGCCCTGCTTTATGGCCCAGCAGTCTGCACAATATATTATGTGATGATCAAATTGTCAATCATCTGCCTGCCCTGCTTTATCTGCACAATATATTATGTGATGATCAAATTGTCAATCGTCTGCCTGCCCTGCTTTATCTGCACAATATATTATGTATGTGATGTGATCAAAATAAATTGTCAGTCATCTCACTGCCTGCCCTGCTTTATGGCCCAGCAGTCTGCACAATATATTATGTGATGATCAAATTGTCAATCGTCTGCCTGCCCTGCTTTATCTGCACAATATATTATGTGATGATCAAATTGTCAATCGTCTGCCTGCCCTGCTTTATCTGCACAATATATTATGTATGTGATGTGATCAAAATAAATTGTCAGTCATCTCACTGCCTGCCCTGCTTTATGGCCCAGCAGTCTGCACAATATATTATGTGATGATCAAATTGTCAATCGTCTGCCTGCCCTGCTTTATCTGCACAATATATTATGTATGTGATGTGATCAAAATAAATTGTCAGTCATCTCACTGCCTGCCCTGCTTTATGGCCCAGCAGTCTGCACAATATATTATGTGATGATCAAATTGTCAATCGTCTGCCTGCCCTGCTTTATCTGCACAATATATTATGTATGTGATGTGATCAAAATAAATTGTCAGTCATCTCACTGCCTGCCCTGCTTTATGGCCCAGCAGTCTGCACAATATATTATGTGATGATCAAATTGTCAATCGTCTGCCTGCCCTGCTTTATCTGCACAATATATTATGTATGTGATGTGATCAAAATAAATTGTCAGTCATCTCACTGCCTGCCCTGCTTTATGGCCCAGCAGTCTGCACAATATATTATGTGATGATCAAATTGTCAATCGTCTGCCTGCCCTGCTTTATCTGCACAATATATTATGTATGTGATGTGATCAAAATAAATTGTCAGTCATCTCACTGCCTGCCCTGCTTTATGGCCCAGCAGTCTGCACAATATATTATGTGATGATCAAATTGTCAATCGTCTGCCTGCCCTGCTTTATCTGCACAATATATTATGTGATGATCAAATTGTCAATCGTCTGCCTGCCCTGCTTTATCTGCACAATATATTATGTATGTGATGTGATCAAAATAAATTGTCAGTCATCTCACTGCCTGCCCTGCTTTATGGCCCAGCAGTCTGCACAATATATTATGTGATGATCAAATTGTCAATCATCTGCCTGCCCTGCTTTATGGCCCAGCAGTCTGCACAATATATTATGTGATGATCAAATTGTCAATCATCTGCCTGCCCTGCTGTATGGCCCAGCAGTCTGCACAATATATTATGTGATGATCAAATTGTCAATCATCTGCCTGCCCTGCTGTATGGCCCAGTCTGCACAATATATAGAGAGTATGGGAATCTGCACAATATAGAGAGTATGGGAGTATGCACAAAATAGAGAGTGGAAATCTGCACAATATAGAAAGTATGTATAGGAGTCAGTATGCACATTCGAGTATGGGAATCTGTACAATATAGAGAGTATTGGAATCTGCGCAATATAGAGAGTATGGGAATATGCACAATATAGAGAGTATGAGAGTCTGTACAATATAGAAAGTATGGAAATCTGCACAATATAGAGAATATTGGAGTCTGCACAATATAGATAGTATGGGAATCTGTACAATATAGAGAGTATGAGAGTCTGCACATTATAGAGAGTATGGGAATCTGCACAATATAGAGAGTATGAGAGTCTGCACATTATAGATAGTATGGGAATCTGCACAATATAGAGAGTATGAGAGTCTGCACATTATAGAGAGTATGGGAATCTGCACAATATAGAGTATGAGAGTCTGCACATTATAGAGAGTATGGGAATCTGCACAATATAGAGAGTATGAGAGTCTGCACATTATAGAGAATATGGGAATCTGCACAATATAGAGAGTATGAGAGTCTGCACATTATAGAGAGTATGGGAATATGCACAATATAGAGAGTATGAGAGTCTGTACAATATAGAGAGTATGGGAAAATGCACAATATAGAGAGTATGAGAGTCTGCACAATATAGAGAGTATGGAAATCTGCACAATATAGAGAGTATGGGAGTCTGCACAATAAAGATAGTATGGGAATCTGCACAATATAGAGAGTATGAGAGTCTGCACATTATAGAGAGTATGGGAATCTGCACAATATAGAGAGTATGAGAGTCTGCACATTATATAGAGTATGGGAATCTGCACAATATAGAGAGTATGGGAGTCTGCACAATATAGAGAGTATGGGAATCTGCACAATATAGAGAGTATGGGAGTCTGCACATTATATAGAGTATGGGAATCTGCACAATATAGAGAGTATGGGAGTCTGCACAATATAGAGAGTATTAAAGTAAAAAAAATTCATATACATGATACATCAGTCTTGAATACAAACCAATGCAAACATTGAATACCAATACCATTGTCTCTTTCAGATTCTGCTTCTAGGTTGTGAAAAGCTTGAAGTAACTGTATATCACATACATTCAACAAGTAAATGTCTTGCTATAGGGCCATACACACAACTTTCAGTTAATCTAGAGTATTCATGACACATAAAGTAAGTTATCATCATTGACATTGATAATAATTTTAGTCAATTCAGTTCTTTTGACAGATTTACATTTTAGTCAATCAGTGCCGACTCCTAGGTAACTTCATGTGCGTGAACTCAATGTTATCAATATGACACTCATGAGCTAATCTAACTCTCTCTAGTAGTGAAAAACTATCTAAGAAAGATAAGCCTACCTAGGTTTAGCTTTCAACTAAGAATACCAAGGGAACAAAGCAAAATTAGTGATATAAAATAAAAGTAAATTAAAAAGGTGTTTAAAATTACATGACCCAATAGTTTAAATTCATGTAATTAAAGTTAACTTTTGTTAAAATATTACTTTTTTTCATATGAATAAAGAATATTAACCCTGTCCCGTTTTTGACATCTCAATGTCCCGTTTTTGTCTCAAGGAAATATGGTCACCCTAATTAAAAGTAGCTCATTTACCTTTATATTTTAATTTAAAATAGTAGTTTTTGTCTGCGGTATCACCACTTATACGGAAAATGTAAATATTTTAAAGGGACATAATACCCACATGCTAAATAACTTGAAAGTGATGCAGTGTAACTGTAAAAAGCTGACAAGAAAATATCACAAAAAAAAAGATATTTTACCTCAAAATTTCTTCAGCTCACAAAAGTATGTGCTGTGTGAACGGATATATCTGTAATAGTGTCAGCTGTATGTTGGGGAAAAAAAGAGCCAATCTAGTTTATAAAGTGGTGATGTCACACTTTGTTTTACTGTGATCTCATGAGAGTTCAGTGAAATCTTGCGGGATTTCATAGTAAACTTCCTTAAACGTAGGAGGAAAATAAGATGACTGTCTGCATATGCCAAAAGCATGCTCCCTTGCAAGTCCTGGGACTAGCATACTGATTGGCTGCTTAAAGTCTCTTTACAGTGGGATGTGAGGTAAAATATCTTCCTTTTTTACATAGAGATCTTAAGGTGATATTTTCTAATCAGCTTTTTAGAGCTATGCTGCATAATTTTCAAGTGCTTCAACATTTGTGTATCATGTCCCTTTAAGTATAAAATAATGTGATAAAATATGTGTGACAGTTTTTCAGAACTACCCAAGACAAACAGGTTTACTTTAGAGACCCTCCTGCTTTAGAAATAATTTGCACATCACAGACATGATCCCAACTCTCCCTGAAGTTCAGGGAGTCTCCCTGATTGTAATAGCAGCTCCCTGATGCCAGCAGATGGAATGCAATCTCCCTCAAACTCCAAGTACCATGATCCAATGTGGCCGAAATCCGGAAAAGTGTTTCCTTAAGGAATGCCTTTAGTTGCTGGGATGTTATAGAACCCTTAAAGCATCAGTAACTAAAAAGCCCCCACTGATTTTAATAAAATAAAACACAAATGCTACTTTATTTACTGCACATAATTAAACTTTGTATTCTAAAATATTTAAGCATTCAACAAGCGTACGATCACTGGAAAATAGGTTTGTTGTATGTGGTTGTGCAATAAAGCTACTTTTTTTAATGTGACTTTAGTGGGAAGCTACTTTAGTGATAAGTCTCTATCTTATTTAGGGTTTCAAGGTGTCCAATATATAACTGGGAGAGGGGGGGGGGGTGGCGCAGTAGCGGGTGAAACAACCTCCCTGAAAAGAGTTTTTGCAGGTTGGGATGTCTGACATCATCAGACATCATCAGGCTTGTAAAGTCATCAGCTAAGGTAAATAATTCTGGGTGATGACTTCAGAATGAGTAGCAGATTACCTTACTGATTACTTCACAAGCATGAACAGCCAGTGAATGCCTCTAGATCAGCGGTCACCAACCAGTGGTCCGTGGACCACTTGGGGTCCGCGAGAAGATGTTGGTGGTCTGCGAGAAGATGTTGGTGGTCCACGACACCATCAAGCAGGAATCAAACTCCTCTGATGGTGTTGCCCCCATCAAGCCGCAACTCCCTACAGTGTCTGGCTGGACATCAGTGAAAACCGACGGCGGAGGAGTTAAATTACAATCTCCCTACGCACGTTGCATAGTACTGGGCAACTGGCTTAGATAGATTGTATTTATAACTCCTCCTGCCCATGCACTGCTCAAAGAAAGTTGCTTCCATTCTAAAGCCACCAGAGGTTGGTATAGTCTTGGCTTGAAATAGTGGAATTAAAGTACATAATAAAAGAAAATCTTAAAAAAAAAAAAACTCTCATATTTAATTTATTTTCTTCCCTTTACCTGTCTCTTTGTAGTAGTTTTCCTAATTCCTTCAGATGGACTTACATCACTGTTTGTCTTCTTCCCCTCCATGTCTTTTTTTTATTTATTAAATATTAATTTTCATTCTATTAATTTTCCTGCGCACAAAGCTAGTTCACCTAAATTCCAGTAAATTGTCATCCAGCAGATAAGCCATATCCCACCAGTATTATAGTATTTACCAGTAACATCAGTCGTAGTTAGCTCACATCCATATTGAGAGCTTTCTGATATAAACTTAATTTATGACTCCAATGTCTGTCCATGATCATAAGTAGTGTTGAAGAAAAAAAATACAACTTGAAAACTGGTCCAAATTCAAAAGGTTATTATTGTACAATTAAGCAGGATTACAACAGAGTGACAACATGTCATCACTTTACAGTAACACAAGCTGGCGCGCAAAATCAGATAAGAACAGTGTCTCTTTTATAGCCCATGTGCTGTGCTTTAGGCCAATCCAGAATCTTCACACATAGGCAACTCGTGGTCTTCTTATCTCGTCCATACAGACTTGGGTGGTACTTTGTTCATGTGTACCTCCACCCAGGTGCAACATTCTGAGCCAATAAAAGCACACTCCCCCCCCCCCCCTCAATAGCAAGTAGGTAATCAAGAGCCAACCTATTCTGAAGAGCCACCTTCCTAGCTTGGGCTAACTCTTCATTAAGGGCATGTATAGAACTTGTAGTCTCATTAATAATCCCATCAATGATACTAGCGTATTTATTCATTCTATTTGCTAGCTCAATTCCCCAACCTGTTCTGGCAAGGAACCACATCCAGGCTTTTTCTGCAGATGAGAATAATTCTCGCTTATACCTTGTTTCCCCTAGGGATGTTTCAAACACTGAAATATTTAAGCGTGTTCTAATGGCTAGTACAACTTTTCCTATGGTAAAATTACCCCATGATCCCATGGGAATCCATGAGTAGGCTTTATTACCACAAATATAATAGAGTCCTTGTTTCAAGAACCTTAGAATCATCTTACAATGTTTTCCCAGCCATAGTTGAAACCATACCATATTGTGATATAACTGAGTTTGACAGCTCAAGTTTGACAGAACAAGTCTGTTCAGGACAGGCACACCTGGGGGCACACAAAGCTTTTAACATTGAACAAAAACATACACTGTTACAATCAGCATTTACTGTGTCGCATGGTGCTTTGTTAGGTTCCATGTTAAATGTTAAGGTAGCATTTCTACAATCTGTTTCCCCCATGTATACCTTGGGCAAACTGAGTATATGACCCTTTATGTTGGCTATGTGATTGACATGCATTGGCCCTAGACACATTGTAGGTGTAGAAATTATACCAGCAAGTTCTAAGTATGTACCTTGATCTGAGAGAGCATTATGAACAATGTGAATCGTGTATTCAGTTTGGTTTCCCTTCCACTTTGACTGAGGTGGGTGTGGTCAGTAACATCTGGTGTGGGCCGACAAATCGGGACTCTAGGTGTCTCCTCATGTATCTTCTTATCACTACCCAGTCTCCAGGGTGCAGGTGGTGAGTTCCAGTTATTTCTTCTGGATCTGGTAATAAAGAGAAAACTTTTCCATGCAAATTAGTCAGTTGCTCATGCAGCTGGACAACATAATCAGTTAGAAAAGCATACTGCCCATGTAATTCTTGTGGAAAGAAAAGGAAAAAAAGGCCTGTTAGTGGTGTTCTACCAAACAAAATTTCAAATGGCGAAAGGCCATGCTTTCCCTTTGGGGTGTACCCAAGTAAGTTGTGTCTGCTCACAGATCTTGGCTATTTTATTTTTTAAAACACCATTTGCTCTCTCTACTTTCTCAGATGATTGTGGGTGGTAAGGAGTATGGAGATGCTGGTTAATCTGCAACCCTTTCATCATTTCTGCAAACACTTGCCCAGTAAAATGAGTCCCTCGATCAGATTCTACTGTTTCAGGTAGACCATATCTGCACAAAATTTCAGTTATCAGCTTTTTGGCTGTTACACCTGCCGTTTTCTTGGCAACCGGCCAGGCCTCCACCCAAGAGGAAAACATGTCTACACACACCAAAACATACTCATACACACCACATTTAGGCAGCTGAATGGACCTGGATTGTATTTAGCACAGATCATGCATTTCTTACACCATTCGGTTACAAATTGTGAGAAACCTGGTGCAAACCAAAATTTATTAACACTAACAATCATTCCCCCTTTGGAAACATGGGAAGGGATATGAGAGAGACTACCCTGAGTTACACTAACACCTAACCATTACATAAAATAAACACAATTAACTAAATTACAAAAAACAAACACTAAATTACACAAATAAAAAAATACATTATCAGATATTTAAACTAATTACACCTAATCTAATAGCATTATCAAAATAAAAAAGCCCCCCCCCCCCCCCCAAAAAAAAAACCTAGCCTAAACTAAACTACCTATAGCCCGTAAAAGGTCCTTTTGCGGGGCATTGCCCCAAAGAAATCAGCTCTTTTACCTGTAAAAAAACAAACAAACACCCCCCCAACAGTAAAACCCACCACGCACACAACCAACCCCCCAAATAAAATCCTAACTAAAATAACCTAAGCTCCCCATTGCCCTGAAAAGGGCATTTTGATGAGCATTGCCCTTAAAAGGGCATTTAGCTCTTTTTTAAGTCAACAACAAGTTTTAGCGCACATCCAAACACTTAAAGGGACAGTCTACACAAGAATTGTTATTGTTTGAAAAGATAGATAACCCCTTTATTACCCATTCCCTAGTTTTGCATAAACAACACAGTTATATAAATACACTTTTTACCCCTGTAATTACCTTGTATCTAAGCCTCTGCAAACTGCTCCCTTATTTCAGTTCTTTTGACAGACATCTATTTTAGCCAGTCAGAGCTGGCTCACTGGAACTCCACGTGCGTGAGCACAGTGTTATCTATATGACAAACGTGAACTAACACCCTCTAGTGGTGAACAACTGTCAAAATGCCCTGAGAGAAGAGGCTGCCTTCAAAGGCTTAGAAATTAACATATGAACCTCCTAGGTTTAGCTTTCAACTAAGAATACCAAGAGAGCAAAGCAAAATTGGAGATAAAAGTAAACTGGAAAATTGTTTAAAATTAGATTCTCTTTCTGAATCATGAAAGTTTAATTTGGACTAGTCTGTTCCTTTAAGTCCACATATTTATAAAATATTTATATATACTTAAAAAAATATATTTGTCTGCTAAATATTCTTTAAATAGTTAAAATAAAATTGGGATCATTATTATTAACATATATTTAGTAAGGTAAGACTGGCCTTGTATGCTTGCCTGCCCTCTGTTTGGGAACACACCATGTTTTTATGTGTCTCAATAAACAGATGTTTTATTTTTTTACACTAACCGAGTAGTGCCTGCGTTTTCTTGCTCTCCTGTGCCATCCTTTTTTTTTTTTTTTTTAATTCTTTTATTAAACCGGTTCACAGGACATAAGAGAAAAAATTACATACATTTCATGTCCAAAAAACAGATGACAAATTATGATATGTTAATACAGAAACAATAAGGCCTAGATTTGGAGTTTTGTCTGTAAGGACCCGCGTAGCTAACGCCGGCTTTTTTCTGGCCGCACCATAAAAATAACTCTGGTATTGAGAGTCCACATAAAGGCTGCGTTAGGCTCCAAAAAAGGAGCGTAGAGCATTTTTAACGCAGCTTCAACTCTCAATACCAGAGTTGCTTACGCAAGCGGCCAGCCTCAAAAACGTGCTCGTGCACGATTTCCCCATAGAAAACAATGGGGCTGTTTGAGCTGGAAAAAAAACCTAACACCTGCAAAAAAGCCGCGTTCAGCTCCTAACGCAGCCCCATTGTTTGCTATGCGGAAACACCTCCTAAGTCTGCACCTAACACTCTAACATGTACCCCGAGTCTAAACACCCCTAACCTTACATTTATTAACCCCTAATCTGCCGCCCCCGCTATCGCTGACACCTGCATTTTATTTTTAACCCCTAATCTGCCGCTCCGTAAACCGCCGCTACTTACATTATCCTTATGTACCCCTAATCTGCTGCCCCTAACACCGCCGACCCCTATATTATATTTATTAACCCCTAATCTGCCCCCCACAATGTCGCCTACACTTATTAACCCCTAATCTGCCGACCGGACCGCACCGCTATTATTATAAAGTTATTAACCCCTAATCCGCCTCACTAACCCTATAATAAATAGTATTAACCCCTAATCTGCCCTCCCTAACATCGCCGACACCTAACTTCAAACATTAACCCCTAATCTGCCGACCGGAGCTCACCGCTATTCTAATAAATGTATTAACCCCTAAAGCTAAGTCTAACCCTAACACTAACACCCCCCTAAGTTAAATATAATTTTATTCTAACGAAATAAATTAACTCTTATTAAATAAATGATTCCTATTTAAAGCTAAATACTTACTTGTAAAATAAATCCTAATATAGCTACAATATAAATTATAATTACATTGTAGCTATTTTAGGATTAATATTTATTTTACAGGCAACTTTGTAATTATTTTAACCAGGTACAATAGCTATTAAATAGTTAAGAACTATTTAATAGTTACCTAGTTAAAATAATTACAAAATTACCTGTAAAATAAATCCTAACCTAAGTTACAATTAAACCTAACACTATACTATCATTAAATTAATTACATAAAATACCTACAATTACCTACAATTAAACCTAACACTACACTATCAATACATTAATTAAATACAATACCTACAAATAAATACATTTAAATAAACTAACTAAAGTACAAAAAATAAAAAAGAACTAAGTTACAAAAAATAAAAAAATATTTACAAACATAAGAAAAATATTACAACAATTTTTAACTAATTACACCTACTCTAAGCCCCCTAATAAAATAACAAAGCCCCCCAAAATAAAAAAATGCCCTACCCTTTTTAAGACCCTATATTATTACACAACTCGGATGCATCTATTTGTATAATAGCTCGACTATGTCACATTGTTGTAAGGTCCACAGTTATCCTCGGATGTCTTACATCTCCTTACAGCTATGAAAGGCGTTATCCCAGGGGTTGTGACCCTTCTATATTGGTGTCATCCTTAATCCATATTGATCACTTGCTAGTCGAACATATTATATATAGTGGTAGTTAGCGGTATTCTCCATGTCTCTTGTGGGATTTTTGCTACTCTGTCCTGGCTATCCCATCTGACAATGTTTTCCCTACTGCAGGTTCTCAGAAATGTTATTCTTATATTTAGCTAATCATTTAGCTCCTGTCGATGATACTAGTCAGACAACTACGTGTACATATTTTCTGTTATCCCTAGCTATGAGATGTGGGTATTACTACATGTATATATGCTTATTAAATGTCTACCTAATCTAACGGCCTAAGTGCAATACACTATTTACTATATAGATAGATAGGTCTAGGTTGAACCATGTATGCTATCATTTGTCTTATAACTCATAGTGCATATACCCTAATACCCCTCTTTGAGAATAACTGCTCCAGAATGTAATCTTATTCATTATATACACAAAAGCCCTGAGACTTTTATCAGGTTCCCACTTAAGTATACTTGTAAAGATCAGCCATCATGATAACAACCTGGGGAACTCATTAGCTCCAATATAACTTATGGCTCCGCCTCCCGCCTTCACCTTTAGCTACTGTTCACCCTTATTGTTAGTGAACAAATAAGCGGTGTTTATCCGCAATTGTTAAAAGTTTTTCTTATATCCCTTTTTTATTTATATAGAATCCAAATACATCTTTATGTCATATTTAGTCTACCATACTATAGGATGTACAAGTTGCTATGGATATTTAAATTGTGAATGTTTTTTTTCTTCTTTCTGTGTTATAACATAGGAAACAAAACGAAAAAGAGGTAATGCCAGAATGTGATTACTTCATGTTATGCTAGAGGTTAATGGCTTGACAAAGCCTCAGAGGTGACATGTTTAAATTCTATGTATAATGTTTATCGTATGTTACCCTTGTATATCTGGTATTCCTCAATAAAAAACTTTGATTCTAAAAAAAAAAAAAATGCCCTACCCTATTCTAAATTACTAAAGTTCAAAGCTCTTTTACCTTACCAGCCCTGAACAGGGCCCTTTGCGGGGCATGCCCCAAGAAGTTCAGCACTTTTGCCTGTAAAAAAAAACATACAATACCCCCCCCCCCAACATTACAACCCACCACCCACATACCCCTAATCTAACCCAAACCCCCCTTAAATAAACCTAACACTAAGCTGAAGATCTTCCTACCTTGTCTTCACCCTGCCAGGTTCACCGATGGGTCCAGAAGAGCTCCTCCGATGTCCTGATCCAAGCCCAAGCGGGGGGCTGAAGAGGTCCATGATCCGGCTGAAGTCATCATCCAAGCGGGAGCTGAAGAGGTCCATGATCCGGCTGAAGTCTTCATCCAAGCGGGGCAGAAGAGGTCTTCCATCCGATTGAAGTCTTCATCCAAGCGGGATCTTCTATGGTCATCCATCCAGGGCGGAGCGGCAGGATCCTGAAGACCTCCGACGCGGAACATCCATCCTGGCCGACGACTGAACGACGAATGACGGTTCCTTTAAATGACGTCATCCAAGATGGCGTCCCTCGAATTCCGATTGGCTGATAGGATTCTATCAGCCAATCGGAATTAAGGTAGGAATATTCTGATTGGCTGATGGAATCAGCCAATCAGAATCAAGTTCAATCCGATTGGCTGATTGGATCAGCCAATCGGATTGAACTTGATTCTGATTGGCTGATTCTGATTGGCTGATTCGGATGGAAGACCTCTTCTGCCCCGCTTGGATGAAGACTTCAGCCGGATCATGGACCTCTTCAGCTCCCGCTTGGATGATGACTTCAGCCGGATCATGGACCTCTTCAGCCCCCCGCTTGGGCTTGGATCAGGACATCGGAGGAGCTCTTCTGGACCGATCGGTGAACCTGGCAGGTTGAAGACAAGGTAGGAAGATCTTCAGGGGCTTAGTGTTAGGTATATTTAAGGGGGGTTTGGGTTAGATTAGGGGTATGTGGGTGGTGGGTTGTAATGTTGGGGGGGGTATTGTATGTTTTTTTTTACAGGCAAAAGAGCTGAACTTCTTGGGGCATGCCCCGCAAAGGGCCCTGTTCAGGGCTGGTAAGGTAAAAGAGCTTTGAACTTTAGTAATTTAGAATAGGGTAGGGCATTTTTTATTTTGGGGGCTTTGTTATTTTATTAGGGGGCTTAGAGTAGGTGTAATTAGTTTAAAATTGTTGTAATATTTTTCTTATGTTTGTAAATATTTTTTTATTTTTTGTAACTTAGTTCTTTTTTATTTTTTGTACTTTAGATAGTTTATTTCATTGTAGTTATTTGTAGGTATTGTATTTAATTTATTTATTGATAGTGTAGTGTTAGGTTTAATTGTAGATAATTATAGGTATTTTATTTAATTAATTTATTGATAGTGTCGTGTTAGGTTTAATTGTAACTTAGGTTAGGATTTTTTTTACAGGTAAATTTGTAATTATTTTAACTATTTTAGCTATTAAATAGTTCTTAACTATTAAATAGCTATTGTACCTGGTTAAAATAAATACAAAGTTACCTGTAAAATAAATATTAATCCTAAAATAGCTACAATGTAATTATAATTTATATTGTAGCTATATTAGGATTTATTTTACAGGTAAGTATTTAGCTTTAAATAGGAATAATTTATTTAATAAGAGTTAATTAATTTCGTTAGATTAAAATTATATTTAATTTAGGGGGGTGTTAGTGTTAGGGTTAGACTTAGCTTTAGGGGTTAATACATTTATTAGAATAGCGGTGATCTCCGGTCGGCAGATTAGGGGTTAATAATTGAAGTTAGGTGTCGACGATGTTAGGGAGGGCAGATTAGGGGTTAATACTATTTATTATAGGGTTAGTGAGGCGGATTAGGGGTTAATAACTTTATTATAGTAGCGGTGCGGTCCGCTCAGCAGATTAGGGGTTAATAAGTGTAGGCAGGTGGAGGCGACGTTGAGGGGGGCAGATTAGGGGTTAATATATATAATATAGGGGTCGGCGGTGTTAGGGGCAGCAGATTAGGGGTACATAAGTATAACGTAGGTGGAGGCGCTTTGCGGTCGGCAGATTAGGGGTTAATTATTGTAGGTAGCTGGCTGCAACGTTGTGGGGGGGCAGGTTAGGGGTTAATAAATATAATATAGGGGTCGGCGGTGTTAGGGGCAGCAGATTAGGGGTACATAAGTATAACGTAGGTGGCGGTCGGCAGATTAGGGGTTAAAAAAATGTAATCGAGTGGCGGCGATGTGGGGGGACCTCGGTTTAGGGGTACATAGGTAGTTTATGGGTGTTAGTGTACTTTAGAGTACAGTAGTTAAGAGCTTTATGAACCGGCGTTAGCCCAGAAAGCTCTTAACTACTGACTTTTTTCCTGCGGTTTTGTCGTTAGAGTTCTAACGCTCACTTCAGCCACGACTCTAAATACCGGAGTTAGAAAGATCCCATTGAAAAGATAAGATACGCAATTGACGTAAGGGGATCTGCGGTATGGAAAAGTCGCGGCTGAAAAGTGAGCGTTAGACCCTATTTTGAGTGACTCCAAATACCGGAGGTAGCCTAAAACCAGCGTTAGGAGCCTCTAACGCTGGTTTTCACGGCTAACGCCAAACTCCAAATCTAGGCCTTAGTAAATACATAAACCACCGGAAAAAAAGAGTAAACCACGTCTTCCAAAAATTAATCTCAATTTGAAAGGTTACCCTGATTTCAAAGTTTCCAACACAAGTACAGGGCAATTCATGTACATATTATCCCAATTTCTTTTGGTACTATCATGCCTGTGAACCATACACATTTTTCTTTTATCCCCCGAAAAATATAAAATAGACAAACAAAAATAAAAACACAAAAAAAACCCAACATAACCATAAATAATAAATAAATCACTCCATCCCTCTATAACATTACTCGCTTTAGCACAGTCTTCAAATTATTATGTTACTCATGAAGCTGGTATCCAGGAAAAAGGAAACAGCCCAGTTTTAGCAGCTGATATAAATGGTTTGGTGTTGAATAATGGATATAATAACTGTTTTTGAATCACCAATGTTTCAGCTCTGATCAATGTTAACAATTTATCAAAAAAATTCCTGAGTCTTATTATCAATTAATAAATTAATATTTTGAATCTCAAACGTAATATGTTGTAGAAGGGTACTTATAAAACTAGTAAAACTAGGTGGAGAATTATCCTTCTACTTCTTCAATATCATGTATCGCATTATCATTATCATTGTACAATAGGTATGGTAGTAGTTCGGTCTAATAATTGCCGAATCCGTCAGAAAAAAATATATCTACCATTAATCTTGAAATGATCCAAACAAATTTGGACCATAATTGTGATATCTTTGGAATTTTCCAGAATATATGTAGAATATCTGCTTTATCTAGATGGCATTTAGGACAGTAAAAATCATTATTTGGAAATAATGTTGCCAATTTAGAGGGAGAGAAATAGATATTGTGAATCAGTTTGACATGTGATTCTTTCCAACCAATGGGAATTGTAAGTTATTGCATTAACATAAAACTGTGTCTAATATTAACAGTCTACTGCTGGAAAATGCAATACCCAGAAAGCTTGAATTTTGTTTAAATATAACTGACCCTGTTTAGAAAACAAAATATCATACAATACCGATATAGAACATTTGCCGACAGAAAATTTCCTAATGGATAGATTGAGCTCGAACCATCGACACAGTAGCTCAATTTTCCAACTTTTAGAATTAATAAAATGACGTATCTGAAAATATGCGAACAAGTCATTCCTAGATATTTGGAACCTGCGAATGAGGTTATTAAAGATAGTAAGTGTCCAGTAGAAGAGAACAATTGATGCAGGTATATCAACCCCTTTTGGGACCATGATTTAAAAACTGCTTGTTGCATTCCTGGTAAAAATTCTGGATTCCTACATATTGGAAGAAGGGAAGAGCATTTAAAATCTATTCCCAGATTGAAGCAAATCTTCTGCCATGCAATGATAGCTTTCTTAAAAGTTATTACATTTGTTAGAATACTAGGGAGATTCCCTATTGAACAATGCAAAATCGCCTTGAGAGAAAATAGTGAGATTATTTCTGTTTCAAGTTCATTAGAGGTGAATTTACTAAGATTCGTTAGCCATTCCATGGCAGTCCTGGCTAACGTTACAAAATTATACAGTTTAATATCTGGAAACGCCAGCCCAGCATTCTCTTTTTTTTTTAGTACGTTTTGCTATTGATATGAGGGCTTTTTGCTTTTTCCATAAAAATTGGGAACAAATTGAGTAGAATTTATGTATCTGCTGTTTAAAAATAAAAAGTGGTAAGTTCTGTAACAAATACAGAATTCGTGGAAATTGTGATGAGAGTGGGGAGTGACGTCACCAGATTCGGGGCGGGGCTTAGACCCGTTTGTCTGTGTCGCAGTAAGTTAGTGAGAGCAATGCTACCAGATGTATATTACTCTCTCTCTAACCCTCTGTGTGCGATTGTGTCTCTCTCTCTAACCCTCTATGTGCGATTGTGTCTCTCTCTCTAACCCTCTGTGTGTGATTGTTTTTGTCTCTCTCTCTCTCTCTCTCTCTAACCCTCTGTGTATGATTGTGTCTCTCTCTCTTTCTCTCTCTCTAACCCTCTGTGTGTGATTGTGTCTCTCTTTTATTATTATTATTATTATTATTATTATTATCAGGTATTTGCAGAGCGCCAACAGATTCTGCAGCGCTGTAAACATAGTCGGTGTACAGCATAGCTTTGTAGGGGTCAAGTGGGTAGAGGGCCCTGCCAAGAGTTTCACTGTTGTAGTCGGCTCTTATGAAGCGATCTGTAAACAGCTGGGCCCATAGGCTTACAATCTAAGGGGTTCAAGGGGAAAGCAATGGCGTTAGGAAAGGTTAGTGTTGGTTGTATGCATCCCTGAATAGTAGAGTTTTTAGGGAGTGCTTGAAGCTGTTAAAACTAGGGGAGAGTCTTATGGAGCGAGGCAGGGAATTCCACAAGATAGGGGCCAGTCTGGAGAAGTCCTGTAAACGTGAATGTGAGGAAGTAACAAGAGAGGAGGAGAGGAGGAGATCCTGAGCTGATAGAAGGGGACGGGAAGGAGAGTATCTAGAGACAAGTTCTGAGATGTAGGGGGGAGCAGTGCAGTTGAGAGCTTTATATGTCAGGGTGAGGATTTTATGTTTAATCCTAGAGGCAAGAGGAAGCCACAGAGAGGTGCAGCAGATGAAGAGCGACGAGTAAGGAAGATGAGCCTGGCAGAGGCATTCATAATGGATTATAAAGGAGCTATGTGGCAGCTAGGTAGACTAGAGAGGACGGAATTGCAGTAGTTGAGGCGGGAAAGGATGAGAGAGTGGATTAAAATCTTGGTTGTATCTTGTGTAAGGAAATGTCTAATTTTAGCAATGTTTTTAAGGTGGAAGCGGCAGGCTTTAGCCAAGGACTGGATGTGAGGAGTGAAGGAAAGATCTGAGTCAAGTGTGACCCCAAGACATCGGGCGAATGGGGTAGGGGTAATGATGGAATTATCAACAGTTATAGAAATTTTGGGGGTGGAGACAATGGAAGAAGGGGGAAAAATAAGGAGTTCAGTTTTGGAGAGATTTAGCTTAAGGTAGTGAGAGGACATCCAAGATGAGATGTGAGAAAGACAGTTAGTGACACGGGTTAGTAAGGAAGGTGGTAGGTCTGGTGCAGAGAGGTAGATTTGGGTGTCATCGGCATACAAATGGTATTGAAACCCATGGGACTTTATTAAGGAACCTAGTGACGACATGTAGATTGAGAAGAGAACCACAAGAGAGCTGTGTCACAGATGCCGAAGGATTGGAGGGTTTGGAGCAGAAGAGGGTGGTCAACAGTGTCAAAGGCTGCAGACAGGTCAAGGAGCATAAGCAGAGAGAAGTGGCCTTTGGATTTTTTTGTAAGTAGGTCATTGGTAACCTTGACAATTGCTGTTTCTGTAGAGTGATGGGAACAAAATCCAGATTGCAGTGGGTCAAGAAGAGAGTTTAGTGTAAGGAAATGGGATAGACGTGCGTAAACTAGCTTTTCGAGGAGCTTTGAGGCAAGAGGGAGTAGGGAAATAGGGCGGTAATTGGAAGGGGAGGTTGGATCAAGGGAAGGTTTTTTGAGGATAGGTGTGACCAGTGCATGTTTTAGAGATGAGGGAAATATTCCAGTGCTGAGGGAGAGGTTGAAAATGTGTGTGAGTATGGGGATGAGGGTAGAAGAGAGGGAGGGGAGTAGCTGTGAGGGGATGGGGTCGAGGGGACAGGTAGTGAGGTGGGAGGACAGTATAAGGGCAGAAACTTCATCCTCATTAACAGTGGCAAAAGAGCTGCATTTTTGGATACTAGGGTTTTGGGTGATCGTGAGCTTTTGAGGGGGTGGGAGATTGGAAGTATGTTGAGAGCTGATTTCACTTCTGATGGAGTCAATTTTGTTGTTGAAGTGGCTTGCAAAATCTTGAGCTGAGAGAGAGGTTGTTTTAGGAGGTGGGGGTGGGCGGAGAAGAGTGTTGAACGTGTTGAACAGACGTTTAGGGTTAGAGGAAAGAGTAGAGATGAGATTAGAAAAATATTGTTGCTTATAAAGATTAAGGGCAGAATAGTAGTCTCTCTCTCTTTCTCTCTCTCTCTCTCTAACCCTCTGTGTATGATTGTGTCTCTCTTTCTCTCTCTCTAACCCTCTGTGTGTGATCGTGTCTCTCTCTCTTTCTCTAACCCTCTGTGTGTGATTGTGTCTCTCTTTCTCTCTCTCTAACCCTCTGTGTGTGATTGTGTCTCTCTTTCTCTCTCTCTCTAATCCTCTGTGTGTGATTGTGTCTCTCTCTCTTTCTCTTTCTCTCTCTAACCCTCTGTGTGTGATTGTGTCTCTCTCTCTTTCTCTAACCCTCTGTGTGTGATTGTGTCTCTCTCTCTCTTTCTCTCGCTCTCTAACCATCTGTGTGTGATTGTGTCTCTCTCTCTTTCTCTCTCTAACCCTCTGTGTGTGATTGTGTCTCTCTCTCTTTCTCTCTCTCTCTAACCCTCTGTTTGTGATTGTGTCTCTTTCTCTCTCTCTCTAACCCTCTGTGTGTGATTGTGTCTCTCTCTCTTTCTCTCTCTCTCTAACCCTCTGTGTGTGATTGTGTCTCTCTCTCTCTTTCTCTCTCTCTAACCCTCTGTGTGTGATTGTGTGTCTCTCTCTCTCTTTCTCTCTCTCTCTAACCCTCTGTGTGTGATTGTGTCTCTCTCTCTCTTTCTCTCTCTAACCTTCTGTGTGTGATTGTGTCTCTTTTTCTCTCTCTCTCTGACCCTCTGTGTGTGATTGTGTGTCTCTCTCTCTCTCTCTCTCTCTCTCTCTAACTCTCCTTGTATGATTGCGTCTCTCTCTCTCTTTCTCTCTCTCTAACCCTCTGTGTGTGATTGTGTCTCTCTTTCTCTCTCTCTCTCTCTCTCTCTCTCTCTCTCTAACCCTCTGTGTATGATTGTGTCTCTCTCTAATTCTCTCTCTCTCTCTAACCCTCTGTGTGTGATTGTGTTTCTCTTTCTCTCTCTCTAACCCTCTGTGTGTGATTGTGTCTCTCTTTCTCTAACCCTCTGTATGTGATTGTGTCTCTCTCTCTCTTTCTCTCTCTCTAACCCTCTGTGTGTGATTCTCTCTCTCTCTCTAACCATCTGTGTGTGATTGTGTCTCTCTCTCTTTCTCTCTAACCCTCTGTGTGTGATTGTGTCTCTCTTTCTCTCTCTATCTAACCCACTGTGTGTGATTGTGTCTCTCTCTCTCTCTCTCTTTCTCTCTCTCTCTAACCCTCTGTGTGTGATTGTGTCTCTCTC
Organism: Bombina bombina; assembly: GCF_027579735.1. Taxonomy (NCBI): domain Eukaryota; kingdom Metazoa; phylum Chordata; class Amphibia; order Anura; family Bombinatoridae; genus Bombina; species Bombina bombina. The sequence continues at coordinate 59,029,204 of NC_069500.1, read as the reverse complement.
TTTCTCTCTAACCCTCTGTGTCTCTCTCCCCCTGCCTCTCTCTCCCTCTCCCCCTGAGTGCTTTTCTGTGTTTCTGTCTACCTTTTATTTATTTAATTAATGAATTGGTAGTGCCATCTGATGGTGTGGCTTTATTTAAAGGGGTGGGGTCAAGCGCCCCACCATCTTTAAATTTCATCAGCCGCCACTGGATCAAGACATTTTTATATTTACTGAATAATGAAAGAATCTATAAGCATAATTTGCAGCATTAAAGTAAAAAGTATGTTTTAAACATATTTTAATGGGCATGGATTTCTAGATCTCATAATCAGAGCAAGCATTGTGTTATCTGGCAAGAGTTTCTGTTACAATCCTTTTAGACTAAAATCAGATGTTTACTAAGTTGACCAGTTTTCCAAGACACCATTTAAAGGGACATGAAACCCATATGAAACCCATATGCAATTTTAAATAACTTTCCAATTTACATCTAATATCTAATTTTCTTCATTCTTTTGATATCCTTTGTTGAAAATCATATCTAAATATGCTCAGTAGCTGCTGATTGGTGGCTGCACATAGATACCTCATGTGATTGTCTCACCCATGTGCATTGCTATTTCTTCAACAAAGGATATATAAAGAATGAAGGCGTATCCTAGCCACTGCCTCACCAGCCTCTGACGTCACCACACGTCACTGACACACACACACAAGTACATATACAATTTATATAAGTATATTTAATATTATATGTATAATATAATATTGTGTATATATATATATATATATATATATATATATGCGTACATAATATTATATTATACTGTACATATATTATTAAATACACACACACACACACACACACACAAGTGTATATATATATATATATATATATATATATATTTATTATCTATCTATATATTTATTATAAACATATATATCTATATATGTGTGTGTGTGTGTGTGTATATATATATATAAATATATATATATATATATATATATATATAATAAAAATACATTTAAAATAATATGTGTGCCTTTTTTTCTGCCACAAGACCCTACCGTGCCCCGTGCCGCGACCCCCCTCCCCCCGGTTATCTGTTTGGCTGTCCAGTATTTTTTTCAAAGGACAGCTGGCAACCCTAGCAAGGTATGATTCTCTTACAGATTAAGGGCAGCAGTTTCACTGCTGGGCCACTCACAAAACTGGCCTTAGAGGGAACACTGGCAGCAACATTTGCTTCTCTAAGATCATTGCTGCTGTCTTTCCTCCTTGGCATTGTGTTAACACACACCTGAATGCTTCAGACCAGCAAACTGCTAAAACGTCAGCTTTTATATATATCACTCTTGCTGGTGATCAATTAATCAAGAGCATTTGATTAGCAGCACCTGGCTGCTACTTAACCTCTTAATTCCTATGAAAGCAGTAAGGGTGTACTTAGTTTTTCACACATGACTTCTCCACTTTGGCTTTATCTTTGTTAAATAAATCATAACACAGTGTAATATGTCATGTGTTGTTGTTCATCTGAGGTTGTATTTACCTAATTTTACGACCTACTAAGGACCGGATGATTGTTATTATGTCCTGATACATAAAACGTTCTTTCTTTTTCACATGACTGTGTATGTGTTTATACCAATCACCATTTAGCTCCTAGTAGTGCATTTCTGCTACTGAGACTACCTAGGTATGGTTTTTAACAAAAGATACCAAGAGAATGTAGCAATTTTTATTAAAAAATTGATATGAAAAATCCTTATATTAAATACTCTATAAGTGCCGATGGCTATTGAGAGAGATCACTCCAAATATTTGGGTCTGTTTTTGAGCACTATAATGTACTGTAGGTGTCTCTCATTCACACCCAGAACCCAGCATAGTTAGATAAGGAGCTGTCAAGAATAAAATTGTCTTTCTAAATGTCTTTGAGGGACCTCACAGTACTGACACGACCTCACCAGACCAGAGGGCTTTAGGTCACCAGGCCTTAAGAATTATTAACATTTAATTTTACTTTCATTTCTCATTAAACTCAGAATGTGTTTTTATTTATTTTTAATTTTTTTGCAAGGAAACCCTTTTTTAATCACAGCCGATCTTCAATGATTACTATTTAATTGGTTTATGGCTGATCACTCCACCTGCATAGAATAGTCGGTTTAAACACATTGGGCTAAATTACAAGTGGCAAGCAAATGATTGCATGAGGGTTTTTGCGACTGTTTGTGCGCCGGTTAAATTGCTCTCATATGCCCAATCTAGATTTCCGCTAGAATCATTACCGCAATTTTAGAGATGTGTCGTCAGGTTAGTGCGGAGAGGGATAACTTTTTACTTTCAACTCATAATACCAACACAATCCGACGAGCTCAAAAAGTTTAATTCTAGCACAATTAGCGCTATAGCGGAAGAACAAAATACCACTCCACTGATAATCTGTCCCTAAGTTTCTAATATACAGTGCATTCAGAAATTATTCAAACCCCTTCCTATTGTTCACATTTTATGTTGCAGCCTTTTGCTAAAATGACTTAAATAATTTTTCAAATCAAGCTACACGCCATACCCCGTAATGGCAAAGCAAAAACTAGATTTTTTTTATAACTTTGCAAATTTATTAAAAAGAAAAAACTGAAATATAATTTTGTCATAAGTTTCCAGACCCCTTGACACTTGAAATTTAGTGAGATAAATAAATAAACAGATATGAGTGAGTGCACCCCTAAAAAAACATTTGTTCCTCCAAACAAATGTCAAGAACGGAAAGAAATAAAAACAATATAGGGAAGCGCTAAAAAGCTGGTTGAAAAAAGATAATAAAATGTGGCAAATAAATGTTTGCTAAAGTGAAACAATATAAATGTCTGCTAAAGTGAAACAATATAAATGTCTGCTAAAGTGAAACAATATAAAATGTGCAGTGTACTGTGTTTTTTAATACCGTGCAAATAAAGGTTAAATAAAGGTTAAATGAATTGATTTTAAAATGAGATTTTACTAGCTTATTAAAACGTTTATACACAAAGATAAAGGATTACAATTGATACCAAAAATTAATAAACACATGTAATCATATCAACAATATAACATCATGAAGGGTTCTGTAGTAAATACCAATATTAAATACGTAACAATATTATGCTAATATAATTGGAGCGCTACATGAATTTTAACAAATAAACGCTACGTTAAAAGTATCAATGAGCTCAAGCAATAAAAAGTAAAAACATATCACACTGCAGTGGATAAAAGCACTTTTTAACTTTAGGTAGTGCTCTAATAAAAACAGGCAAACCTTGACTTAAAGGGACAGTCTACACCAGAATTTTTATTGTTTTAAAAGATAGATAATCCCTTTATTACCCATTCCCCAGTTTTGCATAACTAGGGTGACCATATTGCCGCTTTAAAAAGGGACACATATGAAAAATACATATGTCAGGGTTCTTATAAAAAAAAACATTTCTTTAACCAGCCCTTAAAACAGCCCTGACATATGTATTTTTCATATGTGTCCCTTTTTAAAGCGGCAATATGGTCACCCTATGCATAACCAACACAGTTATAATAATATACTTTTAACCTCTGTGATTATCTTGTATCTAAGCCTCTGCAAACTGCCCCTTTATTTCAGTTCTTTTGACAGACTTGCAGTTTTAGCCAATCACTGCCTGCTCCCAGATAACTTCACGTGCACGAGCACAGTGTTATCTATATGAAATACATGAACTAACACCCTCTAGCGGTGAAAAACTGTTCAAATGCATTCTGAAAAGAGGTGGCCTTCAAGGTCTAAGAAATTAGCATATGAACCTCCTAGATTAAGCTTTCAACTAAGAATACCAAGAGAACAAAGCAAAATTGGTGATAAAAGTAAATTGGAAAATTCTTTAAAATTACATGCTCTATCTGAATCATGAAAGTTTATTTTGGCCTAGACTGTCCCTTTAAGGGATTGGTTGGTGTTCAAATGGCTGCAAATTTTGAAGTTCAGTGAGAGGAGAAGCCGTTATAGAGTTTACCTTACGTTGCTAGCTTTGTCCTAGTGTATCTGTGAGAGTAATATTCAAACTGGATTTCCGGATCACAGATAGTAGCAGGTCACTCGTAGATGCAGAGAAAATATCAATGGTGATTGGGCAGGAATGGTGAGCCCTAATATATCCAAATACTTGGCGAATAGTAAAGATGTTAACAATCCAATTAGATGTTTAGCGAGATGTTCTATGTAGTTCGTTATACCATCTGATTGTAACAAATGCTTGATGAGTTTGTAGAAAGCCGGTGTTTTAACCGGTAAAGATTGTGAAAATGATATCCTTTGTGAGTGCTATTAGTAATAGCTAATTAACCAAACCCGAGTGGAATCCCTCTGTAGTGGCTACTATCACAGCTCTAGATAAATTGTTTGGTGGTTTGGAGGATAGCAAACTCATGAAGAGAAATAGAGATAGTATCTCTGCTGGTGTCAGATGGAAACAGCTGTATCAAAGCTGTCTTCCTTTGTGTTAGCTGAAAGGCTGAGCTTGGGCAAATCTACGTGTTTCGGCCTATGGCCTTTATCAAGATGCCCATAAGTAGTTAATCCCAATCTTATATAGGGTGTAGGTTCTTCCCTATTGGTCCATTTTGAATTTCAGTCAGCCAATGATACATCCTTTGGAATGAAATACCTGATGTATATAATTTGTTACACATTTTTATGCTTTACATTGTAATAAAACTAATGATGTTACAATTAACATTAAATAGAGGTTAACTGTAATAAGATTGAGAGGAAAGATAAGTTTATATAAATATATGTAAAATGACCACATATCTGTATATAGGTCCACATGATATGTATATTCTGCTTAAGCATAAAGAAGTTAAGTATGTGCGAAGTAGTCATTTCATTCCTGAATATAGAGATATATAACATATATATATAATAAATGTGTAAGGGAGAAAAAAAGGCTAGAGATTATTCCTAAGGTGTACGATATATTCTATTGATAAGACGTATCCTATATGTATATTATTTATGTTATACTGATGGATATGACATGCAAAAAGGGCATGTAAAAAGTAAGTTTAAGTGATAAATAATGAATAATGAATCTAGAGGATATGTATAAAGAGTGATCCTATGGTGCAGTTTATGTGACACTATAAATGTAATAAAGAAATTAAATGAGGGTATTTAAAGGGACAGTCTACCATAGATTTGTATTGTTTTAAAAGATAGATAATCCCTTTATTACCCATTCCCCAGTTTTGCATAACCAACACAGTTATATTAATATACTTTTTACCTCTATGATTACCTTGTATCTAGGAACCTTCTTCCAGCCCCCTGATCACATGACTGTGACTGTTTATTATCTATTGTCTTAAATTTAGCATTGTTTTGTGCTAAATCTTAAATAACCCCCTGTGCCTGAACACAGTGTTATCTATATGGCCCAAGTGTACTTTCTGTCTCTTTGTGTTGAAAAGAGATTTAAAAAGCCTGTGATTAGAGGCAGCCCTCAAAGGCTTAGAAATTAGCATATGAGCCTACCTATGTTTAGTTTAAACTGAGAATACCAAGATAAAAAAGCAAATTTGATGATAAAAGTAAATAGGAAAGTTGATTAAAATTAAAAGTCCTATCTGAATAATGAAAGTTTCATTTATACTAGACTGTCCCTTTAAGTCGACTTCCATATTTAACCCATAGGGGTGTAGAGTTTTGAAGTTATAAATATATTCCGCCTCCTTTCTCAGGAGGTTATTTTCTATATTTCCTCCTCTTTGGCCTAGCTGAACTTTTTTGACACCCCAGAATTTCATATCTTCAGTATTACCATGATGTACTTCAGTGAAGTGTTTATATAATACTGTGTTGTTCGCTTTGTGTTAAATCAGGTGTAGGTGCTCTCTTATTCTATCTTTTAGCATTCGGCTTGTTTGGTCGAAATATTGATGGCCACATAAACATTGAATGCAGTATATTACATTTTTATCAGAACATCGTATAACATCTCTTATTTTTATATATTGATCATTATTATTTGATTTAATTGTTTTTATTTTGGTGCTGTGTTTACATGCTTTACAAGAAATGCATAGAAAAAAGCCTTCAATTTTTTCTCCTATATGGTATGGTACTTTCCATGAGATTTTTCTTTTTTTATATCTTTGTATTCGCTAGGAGATAAAATGTTTTTTAAATTTTTGGCCTTTTTAAAAATAATATCCGGATGTTTTTTTTTATTTAAGGCCTAAAATTTGATCTTTTTTATATAGTGCCAATGCTTATTTAAATCTTTTTGATTTCATAGTGTTGTGAACTATATTGTGTCACAAATGATATAAAGAGATTTTCCTCTATAGTTCAGCTATGTCTTGTTTTGGGTTTTAGGATTGATTCTCTATCTAATACATGGACCTCTTGTTTCGCTTTATTTATAATTTGAGGATTGTAACACTTGAAATTTAGCTCAGGTGCTTCCCATTTCTCTGGATCACCTTTGAGATGTTTCTACACTTTGAAGTCCACTTGTGGCAAATTAAATAGAGCAAAATTTGGAAAGGCACAGACTTGTCTATATAAGGTCTCACAGCTGAAAATACATATCAGAGCAAAAACAATGCCATGAGGTCAAAAGGGCTGCATGCAGAGCTCAGAGACAGGGTTGGATTGAGGCACAGATCTGAGAAAAGCTACAGAAAATGTTGGCTTCATTGAAGGTTCCCAAGAGCACAGTGGCCTCCATAATTCTTAAATGGAAGAAGCTTTGAACAACCAGAACTCTTGCTAGAGCTGGTTGCCTGACCAAACAATCAGGGAGAAGGGCCTTGCTAAGAGATGGTAAGGGTAGATTTATTAAGAGGTGCATCATGTCCACCCGACCATACGCATATGCTGTCGGCATTTAACATTGCACAAGTATTATCTGGTTAAATGCTTGTGCAATGCCACCCCCTGCTCACTTGGTGGCCAATCGGCTGCTAGCAGGGGCCGTCAATCATCCCGATCGGATCGGGATGATTTCAGTCCGCCACCTAAAAGGTGACAGAGAAGTTAAGGAGAAGCGGTCTTATGCTTTTTAACTTCCGTTTCAGGCGGACTTGAAACAATGAGGCTCCGAAGCAGCATCCGCTGCTTAATAAATCAACCCCTAAGACTGAACTGTTTGGACTCATTTTTAAGGGTCATGTCTGGAGGAAACCAGCTACTGTTCATCACCTGCGCAATACTATCCCAACAGTGAAGCATGACACTGGTAGCATCATGCTGTGTGTTTTTCAGCAACAGGGACTGAGGGGCTGGTCAGGGTTGAGGAAAAGCTAAATACAGCAAAATACAGAGACATCCTAAATGAAATCCTGGTCTTCAATGCTCAGTACCCCAGACTAGACTGAAGGTTCACCTTCCAAAAAGGACATTGACCCTAAGCACACATCCAACACAACGCCAGAGTTGCTAAGGGACAACTCTGTGAATGTTCTTGAGTGGCCCAGCTGGACTTGAACCCAATCAAACATCTCTGAAGAAACCTGAAAATAGCTGTCCACCGATGGTCCCCATCCAACCCGACAGAGCTTGAGAGGATCTGCAGAGAAGAATGGCAGAAATGGAGAAAATCCCCCCGAAAATCCCAAATGGCAAAGCTTGTTCCATCATACCCTAAAAAGACTTGCGGCTGTAATTGCTGCCAAAGGTGCTTCAATTAAGTACTGAGTTAAAGGGACATTAAACACTTTGAGATGGTAATATAAAATGATAAATTGTATATACTGTAGATATATATATATATATATAATATATATAAACCTCTGCAATATACTTTCATTATTATTAGTCCCTTTTCCCTGTACAGGTGGCCCTCGTTTACAGCGGTTCAATTTACACCGTTTCAGAATAACAACCGTTTTTTCCAGTCATGTGACTGCTATTGAAAAGCATTGAGAAGCAGTGCATTTTTTAATATAGCCAGTAGGTGGAGCTGTCCGCTTGTGTTGCAGCAAAGCCAAGCAAGCTGAAATTAATCAGTTTAACCAGACCTGAGCTATTGAGCAGATTTCAAAGGAACAAGATCTTCCTGTCTATAAATCAGTCCAGATTGGAATGCATAGAAAGAACTGTTTGCAGAAAAATGCAAGTGAAGTCTGTGTTGTGTGATTATTTTATTAGGTTTATAATGCTGTTTAGCAAATGTTTTTGTTTATTTAACTTAGTTTCATTATATATTCTGTGTTATGTGATTATTTTATTAGGTTTATAATGCTGTTTAGCATTTAAAGTCTTCATTTCAAAGCTTTAAAAATAATGTATTAGGTGTTACTTATGACAATTTTGAGAGGGGCCTGGAACCTAACTCCCTCACTTCCCATTGACTTACATTATAAACTGGGTTTCAATTTACAACGGTTTCGATTTACAACCATTCCTTCTGGAACCTAACCCCGGCGTAAACTGAGGGCTACCTGTAATTCCATCCTGAAATTGTGAGCTTTTCCGTTCCTGATAGAAATAGAAGTGTGTTATATTCCACACAGACATTGGCACATTGCCTGCACACTCTAGTGACTTATTTATAACTGTCCCTAATTGGCAACAACAGAGAAGATAACCTATGGCAGCTCCCATTGTTTTATAGACACTAAAACTTTACACTTATTTTGTCAATATTTAAACAGCTAATTAACCTTTATAAAATACATCTACTTGTTATTCTCAGACTAATCATTTCATTGAAAGCATCATTCTATCTAGCATTTAATTAGTGTTTAATGTCCCTTTAAGAGTTTTTATACTTATTTCAAGGTTTTGTTTTTTTAATTAATTTTATCAAAAATCTGTTTTTGCTTTGCCTTTATGGGGCATGGAGTGTGGTGTGAAAAAAAATAATTTAAACAATTTTAGCATAAGGCTGCAACATAACAAAATGTGAAAAGATGAAGGGGTCGAAATACTTCTGAATGCACTGTAGTTATAAATGGATTATATAACCATTATTTGTTTTGTCCCCATTTCCTTTAAATTAATTCTGAAAATTGTGGGCTTTCCAAATCCTTTAAAATGGAAGTGCAGACTGCAGATATAAATGGTTATGACATTTTGTTTCTTTCATTATTCAGGTATACATTTAAAAAGCTTTCCAATTTACTCATCTTACCATCTTTACTTCCTTTTTTATGGTACTCTTTGTTGAAGAGGCTACCTAGGTAGGTAGTGTGCACGTGTTTGGAGAACTATTTGGCAGTTTTTAAGATTTATTTTTCATCTATTTGAATCATGTTAGAGCATAAACAGTATCACCTCACTCTCCTGTAGTTGCTATATTACAATATTGTGTATTTCTCTCTATTTTATGATCTTTTCTTGGTGTATTTGCTCGGGTTTAGTGACACACATGACTTTGCCAGTATGAGAAGCTGAGGGACGTGAGATGTGACTGTGTGAGTTCCCAGTCCATCGCACAAGACGTACTCAGCCCATTTGCCCACTCTTTTACAAAACACTAAACCGTTTATGAAGCAAACGTTAACCCACTATTAAATGCAATAACTAAAAAACAAGGAAGTGCTCAATGTGATTACAGAGAAAAGAAAAAAATGAGACTATGACAAAACTGTCTCTTGTTTGGTTAAACATCAGAATATTTGCCTTCCTCTCTGTTTAGGTTTGTTCTAGTCCCAATAACACTCTCCTGTGCCGTCTGAGAATTTAGTCTTCCCAAAAAAATGCCTACTAATTATAGAGATTTTGCCCTATTCTTGGCATCTGTCCGGTTTTGTGAAATGGAAACTATATTTTAATTCTATCTCCAGCTTCAAAGTGATTTTTTTAAACTAAACTTGAAAACTCTATATGCATTTGTAATGATCATTTTCTGTATTGCTAACAGTTCTCGTTTTATATCTGTTTTGACCCCTTAACGACCATGGCCCTGGTCGTTTAGCCCTTAAAGTGAAGGTCAACTTTATGAATGAAAGCCCGGTTTTTAAAAATACTATTAAAAACAGGGGCACTTTTATTCATCAAAGTTTATAAAGCAGCCTTTTTGTTTAAAAACTTCTCTCCTCTTCACAGCCGGAGCAGCTTCCCCCACCTATAGATCCTCTTTTCACACGTCAGCAATGACAAATCCGGCTTCCTCCAATAATGGCTTCCCCCCCAGAGCAAACATTGCCTGAGGCCATGCTGTGATTGGAGGAAGCTGGATTCTTCATGGCTGATGTATGAAGAGATGTTTTGCAGGGGGGGGGGGGAGCTGCTCCGGCTGTGAAGAGGAGAGAGATACGTTTTTAAACAAAACGGCTGCTTTGTAAGCTTTGATGAACGAAAGTAACCCTGTTTTTAATAGTATTTTTAAAAACCGGGCTTTCATTCATCAAAGTTGACCTTCACTTTAAGAACCAGAGATGTACCGTGTACGGCGTTAATGTCCTGGGCTGTTAGTGCGCCTCTGAGCCCCAGGTTTCAGGCATTGTACAACTGTGCTTAGCATTGTGTACCTGCAACTAGGATACATAAGAATGTTAGGTATGTAAACCCTGTGTCACAACTGACCTGTAAGTGCTGAGTTCCAGGGAGAACAAAACTGCTACAGATTTGGGGGCCAATTTATCAAAGCGTCAATCTCGGTGCATTCGCTTGAGTCAATACGCTTGCCAGACATCAGCAGACATCGTTGCCGCGAATCCACATACGACGCCCTTATTTATTCAAAAGTCTGTCAAAAACACGCGCATCAAGTATGGAGCGATGAGAATCGAAATGTTGATAAATAAGAGTCATCGATGTTGTGGATATTCTGTTTTTTCCAACTTTATACCATATCATTATAGCTAATCTTTTATTTCTCATCTGTTAATGTCCAAGAAATAGCTAGATTTATACCTGAACAAACAATAATATCTCATAGAAAGTTATTTTTTGTTTTATTTATTTGTTATGCAAAAAATGTGATATATGATATTTTCACATAAATTAAGGTGTATTTGTATTTCTAGAAATCATGATTTGACTATCTCATGTTTTTTTTTTCTTTTTTAAAAATGATTAATAATGCTAGACTTTGTACATATATCTTTGCAAATAATTGTATATTTATATATATACAGTGTATATATATATATATATATTATATATATATATATATATATATATATATAGATATATATATGTGTGTGTGTTATGTCGGAAATCTTTTCCAAACATATTTACTTGTCCCTAAATTTTATTTTGTTCTAAACAATGTTGTCTTTCATACCTCTGTGTTTATTGATACCACTATATGTATATAGAGTAAATATATTATTATTCTGAGGAAGAATAATTGTGAATATAACAAGTAATCAGGGTATCATAGGTATTTATTTGCAAACAATGGATATTTTAAGAGCTGGGCCAGTTTTCTCTATGCATCTGTGTAACCCTTCTTGATTGCAATGCAGTTTTAAACACCACCCCTTCACAGGTGTTATAAAATGGGCTGGCATATTACATGACATTTCTTAATGAAAATGAAATTCAAGAGAAGGAAGAAAAACACTGAAAATATCATGACAGTAAAGAGGTGATTTTAATTTCTGCTGTATCCGATTCATGACAGTTTAATGTTAGGTGGACTATCCCTTTGAGCTATCATCTTAAGATTATAGTGAATCAAACATCATTCGATTTTTAAAATCATTGTCAAAAATATTACACTGTGTGTCCTAATGTCATTATAAATGTTTAACTTTAGTACTAATTTCACATATACATACTTTTAAAGTAAAATACACAATGTAGCAAATGGCACAGTTCTGATGAGTGATCAATGACACAAGTATCGATCAATTTGATTCTTTAGTGATAGTATAAAATGTATATTTAAATCAGATTGGCTGATGTCATAAATCATGTGATTATGCATTTCCCAATTAAAAGTGGTGGAAAATTTCACTAGTTTCACTAGTTTGTGGGTTGTTTAGGAGTTTGAGTATTGCGTCCAATTGGTGCAAAGTATTGGCGTCAAATTTGGTGCAAAATGCAGTGGGACTTGCATTACATGCATGGTGAAATTAGATTGATAAAAAAAAGGAGGTTAGCTATAGTATGTAATGTATTTATTTGATTTTTATCCCTATATCTACTAGTCCTGCTGCCAGACAGACAGTACCTGTCATTAAAACTACTTTTGAAATGAATCTGTCCCTTGAAATTGCATGTGATTATAATATTATTATTTAAAATATTATTTAGATACTAAACATGCGTCTTTGTTGTCTGTGTGAATTAGAAAGAGTATACAATTGTAATCAACTTTCTAATTTACATAAATATGTAATAAGCTTCATTCTCTTGCAGCATCTAACATAACCTTTCTGGGTTTTCAGACTCCAATTGATTTCTATGGCATTTGCGGCCTCAAGGGTGGCGGTTTAAACGATAGGTACGCTGCGGTGGAAAAGAAGTGAACATACCTGTTGAATGTTTGATAAATTGGGAAGAGGGTCAAAAAGAGTCGAATGTGAATTTTAAACATCTGCATCTGATTCAGATTGCGGGAGCGAGATATTACATAACACATTTCAACATTTGACGATGTTGATGCTTTGTTAATTACGGCGGATTCAATTTGCGTTGAATATGACGCGAGATTCAAGCAGATTCCATTGGATTATCAGTTGATGCTTTGATAAATCGGCCCCATAATGTGCTTCCTTGCTATGTGATTCACAGATAGAAGACCTCACTGGTCATTAAGCAGCTAATATGTAAGTACAGTACGTCAAAACAAAGTAAAACTAGTGCGGCAGCTCCTGCTGATACCCAAACTGCCGAGACAGACAGTGAGAAAAATAAACAAAACAGATGTGCTGAGTGACATACAGCAGGAGCAGCATTTTTTTTTAATTGCAAAAAAAAATCAAGATTAATCATATTATGCGATTAATCTCACTCTCATAGATATAGCCCTAATATATATTTTGCTCACTCCTGTGAAGTTGTGCAGGAACCAGCACATATTGGATACAATTTTTTGGTGTAGACTGTGCCTTTAAGGCAGTGGAAACTGGGAAAAACCCTTGGCCCTTAAGAGGTTAAACATAGATTTTCTCATGCCAATGCAGTGGTGCTCTAGAAAGCTTTTAAACATATCAAGGACTGAAGATTACAGCAATAGAAATCACAGATACAGCTGTATTGTCATTTTTTAACCTTTTTTATCACATGAGAGATTCCTACTTGCTGCATAGGAAAGCTGGTATAGATTGTCCAAACCAGTCTCAATATAAATGAGTAAAAAGATGAAGGAAAAACCGCTTCACCTGTGAGTTTAGTGACAAATACAATAGATTATTGTATAGCCCATCTCTACACCTTCTAACAAAAAAACCTGAGCTTTGTGTACCTCATTTTTTTACATTGGAATTTACAGCCAATCATTAACCTACAGTAACGCAACTATGCACTCACTATCTTGAAAATAAGCACAGTGTGTCTCTGCTGCGGCAGCCTTCTTAGCAATCACTGCAGCTACAGCACGAGTCATATGGCACAGGTGCTGATTGGTTCTACCACCCAATGTCAAAAATGTTAAAATATGACTTTTGTGGATGAGGTGAAGGAGTGAATTTAATACAGCCTTCAACAGGGGGATAAATTAAAAAGCTAAATATAAGACCGTGTTTAAAAAGCACAAGTTAGTCAGTTATTTGCAACTTTAAGATTTTTATAAAAATAATAATGGGAGCTCCATTGTACAGTAATTCTGGTCTATGATTAAATTCTTTGGGGCAAGTCTGCGAGATACTATCAGTTAATCAGTTTCCGCAAGTAGGTTGATTTTAGAGAACCTACTGATAATGATTTTAGAACTGCAATCATTTCATTTCTAGCTTTTTTCTTATACACGTGTAATTAAATGGTAAATTACCCACCACAACTTCTGTTGGTCTTAGAAAAAATACTTTAGAAAAAGGAAATAAATATGTGTTAACCGGCTACTTGGCATTTTTTTTTCTCAGGTTTGTTTTGAGTCCTTATGTTGTTGATACCCCTCAGACTTGAGCATTTTTACCTCCCTAAAAACAAAACTAAATAGTTAACTTAGTTGTTAACCTCCAGATTTCAGAATCCAAAAACCAAATGCAGGATTAAAAACAAACAAAATGTTGATTTCAGCAGCTTGAAGTTTACATGACAGGTTAAAATGCCTTTATGTTGGTTGACTGATCGGGTTGCCAGGTGTCCACTATTCAGCTGGACAGTCCAGTATTTTAGCAGGCTGTCCAGTGAAATATGTACAAAAATACTGGACACTTAAATCCAGTAATCCAGTATTGGATTAAGTGTAAAAGTGCTTAGTATTAATTTTTTTATTTGATTTGATTGAGCAGGTAGCGTTTTATTTGTTTGTTGATCCTTGCTTTATATTGTTATCCAATATTGGACCAGATTACGAATGGCGCTCTAACTGATATGCACAAGCGAAAAGGAGTTTATCGCTAGGCTTACCTTACGTCCCAGTTTGACTGGGATTGTCCCTGTTTGGAGAAGCTGCTGTCCCCAGTGTCCCACCCGATTTGTCATCTGTTCTAGCCGGTGCCTGGGCATTACAAATACCGGCAATGCAAAAGCCATTTTTTTTTACATTCTGATTGCAATTGGCTAGCATAGCATGGGCGATATTATGACAAAATGTTATACACTGTGTAGGTCCCCGAATGCCCCCTCTAACTCAAAATGAATTGCAAGTACCACACAAACCTCCAAATGGGAAGCCACACTCAGTGACACGCCCTAAATAGCTGTATTCATCCAATCCAAAAACGCACTGCGGTGAGAGGAATTTAAGGTGTCATCTGACAAAACACTGACAGCAGCAGTGACAGTGCAGGGCAGACCCGGGGCTATAAGGAACTTTTAATAATCGTCGAAGAAAAGACTGAACGAGGACACAAAGGCCTAGATTTGGAGTTCGGCGGTAAAAGGGCTGTTAACGCTCCGCGGGGCTTTTTTCTGGCCGCACCATAAAATTAACTCTGGTATCGAGAGTTCAAACAAATGCTGCGTTAGGCTCCAAAAAAGGAGCGTAGAGCATTTTTACCGCAAATGCAACTCTCGATACCAGAGTTGCTTACGGACGCGGCCGGCCTCCAAAACGTGCTCGTGCACGATTCTCCCATAGGAAACAATGGGACTGTTTGAGCTGAAAAAAAACCTAACACCTGCAAAAAAAGCAGCGTTCAGCTCCTAACGCAGCCCCATTGTTTCCTATGGGGGGAACACTTCCTACGTCTGCACCTAACACTCTAACATGTACCCCGAGTCTAAACACCCCTACCCTTACACTTATTAACTCCTAATCAGCCGCCCCCGCTATCGCTGACCCCTGCATATTTTTTTTACCCCCTAATCTGCCGCTCCGTAAACCGCCGCCACCTACGTTATCCCTATGTACCCCTAATCTGCTGCCCTAACATCGCCGACTCCTATATTATATTTATTAACCCCTAATCTGCCCCCCCTCAACGTCGCCGACACCTGCCTACACTTATTAACCCCTAATCTGCCGAGCGGACCTGAGCGCTACTATAATAAAGTTATGAACCCCTAACCCGCCTCACTAACCCTATCATAAATAGTATTAAACCCCTAATCTGCCCTCCCTAACATCGCCGACACCTAACTTCAATTATTAACCCCTAATCTGCCGACCCGGAGCTCACCGCTATTCTAATAAATGTATTAACCCCTAAAGCTAAGTCTAACCCTAAACACTAACACCCCCCTAAGTTAAATATAATTTTTATCTAACGAAATAAATTAACTCTTATTAAATAAATGATTCCTATTTAAAGCTAAATACTTACCTGTAAAATAAATCCTAAAATAGCTATAATATAATTATAATTTATATTGTAGCTATTTTAGGATTTATATTTATTTTACAGGCAACTTGGTAATTATTTTAACCAGGTACAATAGCTATTAAATAGTTAAGAACTATTTAATAGTTACCTAGTTAAAATAATAACAAATTTACCTGTAAAATAAATCCTAACCTAAGATATAATTAAACCTAACACTAGACTATCAATAAAATAATTAAATAAACTACCTACAATTACCTACAATTAACCTAACACTACACTATCAATAAATTAATTAAACACAATTCCTACAAATAAATACAATTAAATAAACTAGCTAAAGTACAAAAAATAAAAAAGAACTAAGTTACAGAAAATAAAAAAATATTTACAAACATAATAAAAATATTACAACAATTTTAAACTAATTACACCTACTCTAAGCCCCCTAATAAAATAACAAAGCCCCCCAAAATAAAAAATTCCCTACCCTATTCTAAATTAAAAAAAGTTACAAGCTCTTTTACCTTACCAGCCCTGAACAGGGCCCTTTGCGGGGCATGCCCCAAGAATTTCAGCTCTTTTGCCTGTAAAAGAATAAATACAATACCCCCCCCCCAACATTACAACCCACCACCCACATACCCCTAATCTAACCCAAACCCCCCTTAAATAAACCTAACACTAAGCCCCTGAAGATCTTCCTACCTTGTCTTCACCATACCAGGTTCACCGATCCGTCCTGAAGAGCTCCTCCGATGTCCTGATCCAAGCCCAAGCGGGGGCTGAAGAGGTCCATGATCCGGTCAAAGTCTTCATCCAAGCGGGGCAGAAGAGGATCTTCCATCCGATTGAAGTCATCATCCAGGCGGCATCTTCTATGGTCTTCCATCCGGAGCGAAGCGGCAGGATCCTGAAGACCTCCAGCGCGGAACATCCATCCGGACCGACGACTGAACGACGAATGACTGTTCCTTTAAGGGACGTCATCCAAGATGGCGTCCCTCGAATTCCGATTGGCTGATAGGATTCTATCAGCCAATCGGAATTAAGGTAGGAATTTTCTGATTGGCTGATGGAATCAGCCAATCAGAATCAAGTTCAATCCGATTGGCTGATCCAATCAGCCAATCAGATTGAGCTCGCATTCTATTGGCTGTTCCAATCAGCCAATAGAATGCGAGCTCAATCTGATTGGCTGATTGGATCAGCCAATCGGATTGAACTTGATTCTGATTGGCTGATTCCATCAGCCAATCAGAAAATTCCTACCTTAATTCCGATTGGCTGATAGAATCCTATCAGCCAATCGGAATTCGAGGGACGCCATCTTGGATGACGTCCCTTAAAGGAACAGTCATTCGTCGTTCAGTCGTCGGTCCGGATGGATGTTCCGCGCTGGAGGTCTTCAGGATCCTTGCCGCTTCGCTCCGGATGGAAGACCATAGAAGATGCCGCCTGGATGATGACTTCAATCGGATGGAAGATCCTCTTCTGCCCCGCTTGGATTAAGACTTTGACCGGATCATGGACCTCTTCAGCCCCCGCTTGGGCTTGGATCAGGACATCGGAGGAGCTCTTCAGGACGGATCGGTGAACCTGGTATGGTGAAGACAAGGTAGGAAGATCTTCAGGGGCTTAGTGTTAGGTTTATTTAAGGGGGGTTTGGGTTAGATTAGGGGTATGTGGGTGGTGGGTTGTAATGTTGGGGGGGGGGTATTGTATTTATTCTTTTACAGGCAAAAGAGCTGAAATTCTTGGGGCATGCCCCGCAAAGGGCCCTGTTCAGGGCTGGTAAGGTAAAAGAGCTTGTAACTTTTTTAATTTAGAATAGGGTAGGGAATTTTTTATTTTGGGGGGCTTTGTTATTTTATTAGGGGGCTTAGAGTAGGTGTAATTAGTTTAAAATTGTTGTAATATTTTATTATGTTTGTAAATATTTTTTTATTTTCTGTAACTTAGTTCTTTTTTATTTTTGTACTTTAGCTAGTTTATTTAATTGTATTTATTTGTAGGAATTGTGTTTAATTAATTTATTGATAGTGTAGTGTTAGGTTAATTGTAGGTAGTTTATTTAATTATTTTATTGATAGTCTAGTGTTAGGTTTAATTATATCTTAGGTTAGGATTTATTTTACAGGTAAATTTGTTATTATTTTAACTAGGTAACTATTAAATAGTTCTTAACTATTTAATAGCTATTGTACCTGGTTAAAATAATTACAAAGTTGCCTGTAAAATAAATATTAATCCTAAAATAGCTATAATATAATTATAATTTATATTGTAGCTATATTAGGATTTATTTTACAGGTAAGTATTTAGCTTTAAATAGGAATAATTTATTTAATAAGAGTTAATTTATTTCGTTAGATAAAAATTATATTTAACTTAGGGGGGTGTTAGTGTTAGGGTTAGACTTAGCTTTAGGGGTTAATACATTTATTTAGAATAGCGGTGAGCTCCGGTCGGCAGATTAGGGGTTAATAATTGAAGTTAGGTGTCGGCGATGTTAGGGAGGGCAGATTAGGGGTTAATACTATTTATGATAGGGTTAGTGAGGCGGATTAGGGGTTAATACATTTATTATAGTAGCGCTCAGG
The DNA here is from genome assembly GCF_027579735.1 of Bombina bombina. Taxonomy (NCBI): domain Eukaryota; kingdom Metazoa; phylum Chordata; class Amphibia; order Anura; family Bombinatoridae; genus Bombina; species Bombina bombina. Next base: position 59,010,766 of record NC_069500.1, on the reverse strand, counting down.
TCCGCTCGGCAGATTAGGGGTTAATAAGTGTAGGCAGGTGTCGGCGACGTTGAGGGGGGCAGATTAGGGGTTAATAAATATAATATAGGGGGTCGGCGATGTTAGGGGCAGCAGATTAGGGGTACATAGGGATAACGTAGGTGGCGGCGATTTGCGGTCGGAAGATTAGGGGTTATTTATTTTAAGTAGCTGGCGGCGACGTTGGGGGGGGCAAGTTAGGGGTTAAGAAATATAATATAGGGGTCGGCGGGGTTAGGGGCAGCAGATTAGGGGTACATAAGTATAGACGTAGGTGGCGGTCGGCAGATTAGGGGTTAAAAATTTAAATCGAGTGGCGGCGATGTGGGGGGACCTCGGTTTAGGGGTACATAGGTAGTTTATGGGTGTTAGTGTACTTTAGGGTACAGTAGTTAAGAGCTTTATAAACCGGCGTTAGCCAGAAAGCTCTTAACTCCTGCTATTTTCAGGCGGCTGGAATCTTGTCGTTAGAGCTCTAACGCTCACTTCAGAAACGACTCTAAATACCAGCGTTAGAAAGATCCCATTGAAAAGATAGGCTACGCAAATGGCGTAGGGGGATCTGTGGTATAGAAAAGTCGCGGCTGAAAAGTGAGCGTTAGACCCTTTAATCACTGACTCCAAATACCAGCGGGCGGCCAAAACCAGCGTTAGGAGCCTCTAACGCTGGTTTTGACGGCTACCGCCGAACTCCAAATCTAGGCCAAAGAGAGTCAGTAATGAAAGCAAGGCAGAACCAGGAAAGAGTTAATCATAACCGTGGCACCAAGACACACAGGGTAGAACAGGAGCAAACAAGAAGACCAGGAATATCCAAGCTACCTCCCGTACACACTACCATGCCTCCCCTTAGAGTGAGCATAAACGGTTCGGGAAATTGGTGTCAGAATCAGCAGTCATCACTGTGCCACAAGCAGTGAATATCACTTATTTAGGTCATAGACTCATAAGGACTGACCCATTGAAACTAGGAGTTAAATAATAAATGCAACCAACTGGGATCTTGGTGTAGTATTATCCAGTACTGGTATTTATTTACGGGAGAAATATATACCATATATACAGGGGCTTGTAAGGTTTATTACCTATCTTGGGCAGGAAACCCATATATGGGCATATACATCTGAGGACTCCATATGTTACCATTTACTTTGAAGTGGCCCATTGGTCTTATCTATAAAAAGGTCTAAATCCTTTGTTCTCTCCTGTGTAATTTTGCATGTTGAGTGGTGAAGATTGAATTTTGATGTGTAGTCAGCAAGGCATCTCAACTCTGACCTCAGAATTGCAATACACAGAATGTATTCAGCGATAAGATGAGCATGCTCAAATTTAATATTTGATAGGTTGCATACTTATTTTATCTTATTATTATATATAAGTATTGTCTACTGACATTCACAGATATCCTGATACATATCACAGTACCTACCTCCATCCCTGTACAATTAAAGGGCCTGTATGTGTCTCCTTATGTGCACCATGCTGTTGCATTGGTCATACTAATGATAATTAACACTGCGAACACAGATGCCAACATGTATATTGTTCAATATAATATAATTCCTCTATATATGTAGAAATACTAATTTGCATAGCCATATCCTTACCATCTCTGAGTAGTTTCTGCTTTATCTTCTGACTTTTCCAGCCCTAACTACTTTCATAAAACTGAATGATCTAGTGCCATTTATTAATACCTTCTATTCCAGTCAGAGGCTATTTTAAAAGAGATTAAAGTGCCATAAAACAGGTTGAGATCTGTGCTTATCCTAAAAGGGCTAATTAAGTAAAAATAGTTTGCATTAAAAAAAAAAAAAAATTAAAAATTGCTGGCAAGTATTTTAAAATAATCTTCAAAAATAAGCAAAATTAGTTACAAAGACATGCTGTCTGGAGCAGTCAGCTCCACCCTCCTTATCAGTGTTAAGACACAGGCATTGTATTTCAACTGAGTTCGCAGCTTCTAGGCATGCTCCAGCAGATAATCCCTATGCACTTTTTCATTCTACCAAAACTACAATAGATATAGATACAGCCATATAAGGAATTGTTTGGGGGGAGTTAGAGCTTTAAAATGTAGAAACTAAAAAGAAAGGGTTAATGGTGAGGCACTGCAGTATAAATTTGCAAGTAAAGTAATTAAAGTACATATTATATTTTGTCTCTTTCCCAACTTGTTTAATGTCCCTTTAAATGATGCATTTGTGAGTTTTTTGGAAACTTTGTTCCGGTCAGCAATCGCCATGCCCCCTTGACCGCACCCCTGACCACACCCCCATTGACACAGCACCAGGTGATCCCTATTTCACCTCTAAAAATTATGGTAAGCCTATTTATCACAGCTCTTTGCATGCGTCAGAAGTAGCACGTGTATTACAGGTTGAAAGTAAACACGTTCACTTGAGCGCAATTTAATTTAAAAGGATACTAAGCCCAAATTTTTTCTTTTAGGATTCAGATAGAGCATGCAATTTTAAGCAACTTTCTAATTAACTCCTATTATCAATTTTTCTTCATTCTCTTGCTATCTTTATTTGAAAAAGAAGACTTCTAAGCTAAGGAGCCAGAAAAGTTTTTGTTCAGACCCTGGACAGCACTTGTTTATTAGTGCTGTCCAATCAGCAAGAACAACCCAGGTTGTGAACCAAAAATGGGCCAGCTTCTAAACTTACATTCTTACTTTTCAAATAAAGATAGAAAAAGAATGAAGAAAAATTGATAATAAGAGTAAATTAGATAGTTGCTTACAATTGCATGCTCTATCTGAATCATGAAAGAAAAAATTTGGGTTCAGTGTCCCTTTAACATGTGTCGGGTTAGCACTAGGAATGGGCGAATGTTTCGCAACATTCGAAAAATGAAACGAATTTTAAATTCAAATTTATATTTGTAATAGTATTTCTAATGCTTTCTTTAAATGTAATATTCGAATTATGCAATATTTGAATTCGAAAAATTTGAATTTATATGTTTGTAATAGTATTTCTAATGCTTTCTTTAAATGTAATATTCAATTCATGCAATATTCTATATATAAACATTCAAAATGATATATTTGTATCTATTATGTATCAATTTACTATATTCCCTACCACATGAACTATTGAACTTCTGAATAGTATTTGTTAAATAGAATGTTAAATTCGAAATTTCGAATGTGGACATTCAATATAATTATAAACATTCAAATTCAAAAGTGACATTCAAAAACTGTAAATAGCATTCGATTATATATTACACATTCGCCCATCCCTAGTTAGCACACCTTCAGAGCTCTAGTTAACTGTTGCGCGAGACAAAAAAAGTTGCACAAAAAATATCAAAATTATATTTAAAAGTACAGTTACACTTATAATAACACTGTCTTATAAAAATTCTAAAAAAATGCAATATAAAGTATATTTATACAATAAAGTGTTTAACTTTGTAATTAGGGCCCGATTATGAGTGGAGCAAAAAATTGCGCTTTCAGGAGCATGATATTTGCGCTCCACTCGTAATACCAGTGCACGCAATTGTGGAGCATTGCGCTCAATAGAGCGCTTTTCCATAGGGTCCAATGGGAGCCTCGATCTCATCCCATGAGACATGGCATGAGAACTAGAGCAGTAAAGGGGAAAAGTCACGCAGCGATGGGCTGCAGATTGTAAATATATATCTGAATATATACATATATATATATATTTATGTGTTAATACGAATAATATGCATAATGGCCTCCCTAATGAAGGCATTAGCCAACCTTAGGGATTTTATGTGATCCTGGATCTCCTCTAAGGGAGTTTCCACCGTAATCAGATCCGGTAAGGACTTATACCAGAACTTGGCCGCTCCTGTTATTGCCACTATTCCTACTGCTGGTTTGAACAGTGCGCCAGACTGGAGAAACACTCTCCTAAGTTACCCCTCAAGCTTTCTATTGAGGGGTTCAACAGGAGAAGGCCTGTCTCTTCTTTTTAGTTGAAATATATTTTTATTAACCACACTCCTCCAACAGTAAAGAAAATACAGACTTTCAATCATTAAATAGCATCAGATCTTGGGGAACAGTAATCACATTTCAAAAAGAGTGTCTTTCAATATCACTTCTGATTCCAAAAAGTCTCTCCTGTACTTGGAAATACACCCATGTTGCTATGTTGAGCTACTGCCAAGGACAGTAAACGGATTTCCACATTTTAATTTTGGCGAGATCAGTCCCCTTTGTTTTGTACAGTCTACTGTACATTTTGAGACAGAAGTGTCTTTTTTTAAACATAAACCCATGATCCCTCAAACATTTTCTTAACAATGCCTATCGTATATTGTCCGTTTGGGGAGCACGTAATATGTAGGAGGCATAACTATCCAGGGTTCTCAGCCCCTAAAACAAGAAACTTAAAACTAAAACTATATAAACACAAAAACAATAACCATCAATGCACAATTTAAACTTATATCTCAATACTTCAGCATTGTATTTTGTCACTTTAACACTTCATGGAGTTATTTGTTCATCTTGTCTTGCTCCTAATCTAACCAGCTGGTTCTATTCCCCGCCACCCCTACTCTCTTCCTGATCAGTGCTTCTCACTCCCTCCTGCTCTACTTCCCCCTCAGCTACTGCCGAGGCAAGGCCATTATCCCCAGACAATATCCAATAGAGCCATACTTTCTGAAATTGGACCTCTGTGTCTTGGATTTGTGCTGCTGACTCATACATTGAATACACCAATTTAATGCTGGCTATTACTTCTGACCACGACGGTACCTCCGTTTTCCAATATTTAGCAATCACTATCCTGGTCGTAGTGCACAATATTCTGATGAACGTATTAATGTGTTTGTTCAATCTAGGGATGCGTTCATGTAACAGAGCCTGGGCGGGCGTGAGGTTATCCTCTCGTCCAACACTCTTTCAAATAGTAAAGATAAGTTTTGCCAGACTTGACGCACTTTAGGACATTCCCACCACATGTGAAGGTATGAACCTACCTCACTGCACCCTCTGTAACAAAATTTAGAGCTGTCTTTTCCCATGTGGGCTGTCTTAATTGGGGTTAGGTACCACCTGAAAGATGTCTTAAGTGCATTCTCCCTCAAGTCAGCATCAATGAGGCCCCTACAGGTTTGGTGCAATGTTTCTTGCCATCTGTCCCGTTCTAAGTCTTTATCTAAGTCCGCGTCCCAACTTGCCATTACTGTTGTTTTAGAGTCACATTTAATTTCCTGAATTGAGATGTATAACCCAGATATTGCCCTCTTGGGTCGAGCAGTCGCTGTACATAGGTGTTCAAGCTCAGTTTGTTTAGTGTGTGTCGGGGATTTGTCCATGTATGTACGTGTAGCTGATATTACTTGGAGGTATAAAAACCATGGTAATGGGAGAGGTTCAAGTTTCTGCTGGAGCTGGGTGAATGTCATCGGACTACCTTGGGAGTATATGTCGGCTACTCTATATAGTCCCTTGTTTTCCCATTTTCTAATGTGATATTTAAATTCTTCATTAACTATATATTTCAGGGGTAGCACCCCAGAACGCGAAGGGAGAATTCTTTCCATGTTTCTGGAGGTTGGCCACTGTCGTCTAGAGAGTAATGTGATTTTGTTTCTGTATATAGCGTGTCCACTAGTCAGGTTTTTACACCAAAGGATGCCGTCCGGAGTCTCCTGTCCCAGCATCTCTGCCTCTAAAAGAGGCCATATTATATCTTGTTGTCTCCTTCTTAAGAGGGAGTCTTGAGCCAATCTTGCTGCCCTATAGTAGTCAAGTAGGTTAGGGACACCAATCCCCCCCAATTGCCGGTGTCTGTTTAGGATAGTGTGGGGTATTCTCGGGTGCTTATTATCTCTTAGAAAGCTATGTATGTCTCTCTGAAGGTTAGTTATTTCTGTAGCATTAATTTTGATCGGGAGCACCCTGAATAAGTATAATATTCTAGGTAAGATCGTCATTTTTATTGCAGACAGTCTCCCATACCAAGAAAAACCCATTTTTTTCCATTTTCCCAAGTCGGACCTGATCGTTTTAAATAAAGGGGTATAGTTTGCTTCATACAACTTCGAGGAGTGTGACATTAACTTAATACCTAAATATTTCAACCCAGTTGGAGCCCACTTAAAATCAAAGTTTGCTTCTATCAGTTTGATAGTGTGCTTAGGAATAGAAAGGGGAAGCGCCTCACATTTGTCTATATTAATTTTGTATCCCGATATTTGAGAGAACTGCTGTATTGCTTGATACACATACGGCAATGATTGTAGGGGTTTAGAAATAGTCAGCAACACATCGTCCGCAAATAGGGTGATTTTATGATGGAATTTTCCTACCACTAGGCCTGATATATCCGGACAGTTGCGTATATATGCTGCCAATGGCTCAATGCACATGGCAAAGATCAGAGGTGAGAGCGGGCAACCTTGCCTAGTGCCATTAAGTATAGGAACATTTTTTGATTGATGCCCTATTGCCCGAACAAAAGCTGTGGGCCTGGAATATAGCCCTCGTATCGCTTTCAGAAAGTTGCCCTCAAACCCCATACGTGATAGAAGAGCTAGCATGTATTTCCAATCGACCCTATCAAATGCCTTCTCCGCATCCAGTGAAAGGATCAGAGAAGGCATTTTTCTATCTTGCAGTAAATCTATTATCGATACCATTCTGCGGATATTGTCTGGGGCTTCCCTATCCTTAATAAACCCCACTTGGTCAGGATGAATAATATTGGGTAGAATATGTTTGAGTCGGTTGGCCAGGATTTTTGTCACTATTTTAACATCTTGGTTAATAAGGGAGATGGGCCTGTAGCTGCTACATAGATTAAGGTTTTTCCCCTGCTTTGGTATGACCACGATTTTGGCTCTAAGAAGTTCCTCTGGTATTTGACCTCTCTTCATAATATGATTTGCAAACGTTATTAAGTGTGGCACTAAAACTTCCCTAAACGCCTTATAGTACTCCCCCGGGAATCCGTCAGGTCCCGGAGCCTTCCCGGGCTTAAGATCTTTTATAGCTGCTATCACTTCAGCTCTTGTGATCTCAGCGTTCAGATTAGTTCTGTCATCGTCAGTTATCACTGGCAAGTCCGCCTTTTCCAGAAAAGAGTCAAAAACCTCCTTCGTCTCTGGGTTATGTTGAACTTTCGTGCCATCATATAGTATCTGGTAGAACTTGGCAAACGTGTCAACAATATCCTGTGGGTGAGTGGTGTTCAAGCCTGTCGATGTCTGGATGCATGGTATAGAAAGGGATTGGTAATTGTCTCTGAGTTTTTTTGCTAAATATTTATCGGGTTTATTGGCGAAAATAAAGTAATTTGTTTTCAGTCTATGTGCAGCTTTAATGGAATGTTCATTCAATATAGACTGTAGTGTTTGCTTTTTTTCAAGCAGTTTGGTGAGTGTGAGTTTAGAGTGATTAAATTTATGCAGTGTTTCTAATGTGGTAATTTCAGTATTCAGTCGATTAATAAGGTCATTATTTTTCCTCCTACATATTGCGTTTTCTTTGATTAAGACCCCTCTGATCACCGTCTTATGTGCTGCCCAGGGTATGGCTGTGTTCTGTCTCTTCTTTTTAAACTGCTTACCTTTCCTATAATAATTCAAAACCTAATTTATTTCTGTTTGTGGGAACAATTAGGAATCTTTTATTTATCTGCAGCGAGACTTGGGGGCCGATTTATCAAGCTCCGTATTGAGCTGGATGCCCCTGTACTGGAAGAAGAAGTTAAGACCGCTGCTCCATAACTTGTCCGCCTGCTCTGAGGCTGCGGACAGAAATCAACCTGATCGAATATGATCGGGTTGATTGACACCCCTGCTAGCCGCCGATTGGCTGCAAATCTGCAGGGGGCAGTATTGCACCAGCAGTTCACAAGAACTACTGGCGCAATGATAAATGCCGACAGCGTATGCTCTCGGCATTTATCGATGTGCAGCGGGCATGATACGCTACATTGTATCATGCCCGCTTGCACTATGATAAATCTATCCCTTGGAGTGTAATATTAATAGTAAAGATGGCTCCCAGATTGTAGGAGACTAGTCTATATTATTTATCAGGCAGCTGCAGCAATCATAATAATGATAAATAGCAATTTCCACTACAGAATATGTTAACATTATTAATATGATTATTTATAGTGTTACGGTTTAAGTGTTTCTAATTGTGTGGATGTCGTGACTGTTTGTTTTTTCAATAAATAATATGTATATATGGGGTTATGCAAGTTTTCAGATTTATACTTCAAGATATATTTTTCTAAGACAGTCAGGGGCCCATTTATCAAGCTCCGTAAGGAGCTTGAGGGCCCGTGTTTCTGGCGTGTCTTCAGACTCGCCAGAAACAACAGTTATGAAGCAGCGGGCACAAAGACTGCTGCTACATAACCCTGTCCTCCTGCTCTGAGCAGGTGGACAGGAATCGCCGGAATTCAACCCAATCGAGTATGATCGGGTTGATTGACACCTCCCTGCTGGCGGCTGATTGGCCGCAAGTCTGCAGGGGGGTGGCGTTGCACAAGCAGCTCTTGTGAGCTGTTGGTGCAATGCTGAATACGGAGAGCGTATTGCTCTCCGCATTCAGCGAGGTCTTGCGGACCTTATACGTCGGATCAGGTCCACAAGACCTTTAGTAAATAGGTGTCAAAGAATGCAGGAACTGTTTCTATTCTTTCATAAAAATCTCTGTTCCTTAGAGATTAGAGAAGGTTTGGGTGTTGGCTACGTGATCCTGAAGGAATTCCTTAGGAATACCTAGCACTTTAATATGTGCCGAGTGATTAGATTAGAGTGAACTAAATTCTGAGTAATTCACTCTAACTAATATGAGGCAGTATCACTTATAACAGTAGATCATCTAGATAGACTTAAGTGTAGAACGATAGACAAAACTCTTTAAATGATATGAATCACAGTGCAGTTAGTAATGGTAGTCACATAATAGTCTGACCTGAATCAGAGTTCCAGAGGGAGTCAGCTTGTTTGCTATGAAGTGCTGGTAACTCCGGTACAGTTTCCAAAGAGAGAGCAGCAGGAGCGTGGCGAGCGGTCAGAGCTGACAGGCAGTGAGAAGTGCTGTCGGCTGTGTCTGATGACGTCACCGGCAGCGTGTACCGCACAGACACAGCAGAGCACCGGAGTCTTGTAGCTGTACCTTCTGGATAGGAGATGGTAAGGAGAAACAAATGTACAGGTTAGTAATAAGTTAGGACTCTTAGTAACAAGGAGGATTTAGGCTGTATGACAAGGTTTTGAGGTTTCGGCTCAGAGGAGGTTAAGAGTGCACACTGGTATGTAGTATACTCTTCAATTAAGCAGCATTGGTTCTAAGTAGGAGGTGCCTTAAATAGGAAATTGCTTAAAGGAACAGGAAGGAAATATTAACCCTTACAGAGCCCCCCCTTTAAAGAACCACAGCGAGGGTCAAGGTCTGGGGCGGTCCGGGTGCCGCCGATGAAAGAGGGACACAAGGCGTGGAGCAGAAACATTGGAGGCAGGTTCCCAGGAATCCTCCTCATGTCCAAAATCCTTCCAATGAATAAGATAGAATAAAACCCCTCTGCGAATACGTGAATCCAAAATGCTATGTACCACAAATTCTTGATCTGAGGAAGGTATCGGAACAGGATCAGGAATAATAGGAGTTGATGTGGAAGGAGAACAAGGTTTCACCAATGATATGTGGAAAGTTGGATGAATCTTGAAGCTGGATGGGAGCTGTAGGGTAACAGTTGACGGATTATTGATCCGAAGAATGGGATAAGGACCAATAAACAGTTTCCCTAACTTTTTGCTAGGGTATGATAGTCTCAGATTTTTTGTGGAGAGCCAAACCTTTTGTCCCACAGTATATGCAGGACTGGTCCTATGACGGAGATTGTAATATTTGCTCTGATATGCTTGAGCTCGGAGTATGTTATCCTGGATAATAGGGAACAAACTGGAGATATCGTTGACTAGATCATTAACCATAGGACATGGTGTTTCGACTTTAGGTAGTAGCGTGAAACGAGGGTGTAAACCATAATTGATAAAGAAGGGAGAGAAACCAGTAGAGGCATTTTTGTTATTATTATACGCGAATTCTGCTAAAGGGAGAAATGGTGCCCATGACTCCTGCTGATCCGCACAGTAACATCTCAGATACTGCTCTAACCACTGGTTTACTCTCTCTGTTTGCCCGTTAGTCTGTGGATGGTAAGCGGTGGTTAATTTTTGTTCCATGTGCAGAGACTTACATAAGGATCTCCAGAATCTGGAGGTGAACTGGGTTCCACGATCACTGATAACTGTTAGAGGTATACCATGCAACCGGACAACATTTTGTATGAAAAGGTCACAAGTGATTTTGGAAGTAGGTAACGAGGTTACAGGGATAAAATGAGACATTTTTGAAAATAGATCTGTAACCACCATAATTGTGGTAAAATTGTTGAATATCGGTAGTTCAACAATGAAATCCATGGATACAGTCTGCCAAGGAGCAATGGGAACTGGCAAAGGTTGTAGAAGTCCAACAGGTAGTTGTCTAGAGGGTTTGGAGGTAGCACAGATGACACATTGATCCAGATGAACCTTGAGATCATCCCTTAAAGATGGCCACCAGTAAGTTCTAGTGAGTAGATCCATAGATTTATCCCTGCCCATATGCCCAGCCAAAGGGGATTGGTGTACTGAATTCAATATCTCCTTACGGAGGTTTAGAGGTACATACAGCTTATGGCCTTTCCGTAATACTCCAGTAGAGTCGGGTAGTAAGTCCTGATAAGGAACTGATGGGTCAGTTTCAAGAGCTTTTTTAAAAAGAGGTTCAAGACCTGTTAGAATCCCTACTATACAATCCCTGGGTATGATAGTAGTTGGAATGGTGGACTGAAGGGGTTTAGTGGCTTGCCTGGAAAGGGCGTCTGCCTTACCATTCCTGGTACCTGGTCTGTAAGTGATGATATAGTGGAAGCGAGAAAAATAGAGACTCCATCTCACTTGTCTGGAGGAAAGAGTACGGTTTGATTGCAGGTACTGCAGGTTTTTGTGATCCGTGTAAATAACTGTGGGTTGATTAGCACCTTCCAGTAGATGTCTCCAATGATCAAATGAACATTTTATAGCGAGCAGTTCTTTTTCTCCTACTGGATAATTCAACTCGGCAGGTTGTAGGACTCTGGAGAAGTATGCTACCGGATGTAAAGGATCCTTGAAGGATTTCCTCTGGGAGAGGATTGCCCCAATGGCAAAATCGGAAGCATCAACCTCTAGTATGAATTGCTTCTGCATATCCGGATACTGTAGGATGGGAGCCGAAGTGAATTGAGACTTGAGATTGTCAAAGACAATCTGAGTCTGATGATTCCAGGCAAACGGCTGATTAAGTTTAGTGAGTTCAGTCAAAGGTTTCGTAAGAGCTGCGAACCCAGGTATAAACTTTCTATAATAATTAGAGAATCCTAGAAAGCGCTGTACATCTTTTTTCGTTTGGGGTGTAGGCCAATCTAGAATTGCCTGAACTTTGTCATTTTGCATCTTAATGCCTTTAGGGGAGATCTCATATCCAAGGAAGGATATATCTTGAGACTCAAATATGCATTTTTCCAGTTTAGCATATAGACTATTCTTCCTAAGTCTGGAAAGGATCTCCCTAACATGTACTCTATGTTGATCTAGGTCTTGTGAAAAAATGAGAATATCGTCCAAAGAGACTACGACATACAAATCCAAGATGTCTCTGAACAGGTCATTGATAAGGCATTGGAATGTTGCTGGAGCATTGCATAATCCAAATGGCATCACTGTATATTCGAATAGACCGTATCTAGTTCGAAACGCAGTGAGCCATTCGTCTCCAGCTCTCATTCGTATCAGATTATAGGCACCACGGAGATCCAACTTGGTGAAAACCGTGGCTCCCCTCAATCTTTCTATCAATTCCGGGATTAAAGGGAGAGGGTACCTGTTTTTACGTGTACGCTTGTTCAATTCTCGGTAATCGATAATAGGTCTCAAAGTACCGTCTTTGTTTGTAACAAAGAATATCCCGGCTCCAGCAGGGGAAGTACTGGGTCTGATGAACCCTTTTCTAAGGTTGTCATCGATATAATTCTTTAAATGGTCCAGCTCTGGTTTAGAGAGCGGATAAATGTGGCTGTAAGGGATGGAGACCCCAGGAAGTAAGTCAATCGGGCAATCATAAGCCCTATGGGGAGGAAGAACCTCAGCTTCCTTTTTGTCGAACACGTCGGCAAAATCTGCATACTGAGTGGGTAGATTATTAACTTCAGTATGACATAAAATAGATGTGTCAGTGTCAGATGAGGAGGTGTTAGGGATAGGAAAAGTTAAGCTCCGTTTATCCCAATTTATTACTGGTTTATGGGTACACAACCATTCCATACCGAGTATGATGTCAAAAATTGGGGAAGTTATAACATCAAATACACAAAAATTAGATACCAAATTATTAACAGTTACCTGAATAGGGTCAGTTTGGTGTAGCACAGGCCCAGAAGCAAGTAGAGACCCATCAATAACCTTCACGGAGACTGGATTGCTTTTACACACAAAGGGAATTTTATTGGATTTCACAAAACCTAGATGAATGAAATTTCTACATGAGCCTGTATCTATAATAGCTTCAGTGGATGTCTGGAAGTGGTCCCACTGTAAAAGAATTGGGATAGTGATATAAGTGCTTTTCATAGGCTTTAACATATAAGAAGTATAAGGAGATAATAGCCTACCCTTCTTAGTTTTAGTTAGTATAGGGCAGTCCTTCACTTCATGGGATGGGGAGGCGCAGTACATGCATAGGCTGTGCATCTTTCTTCTGGCTTTTTCCTGTGTGGTGAGTGGCCCTTTCATGAAGCCTATATCCATAGGTTGAGGACTATCTTTCACCTGATAAGGTGGTGTAGGGAGGTAACTTTTGGAGCTTGTAGCTTTTTCATTCCTACGTTCTCTTAGGCGTCTATCGATATTGATTGTAAGCGTGAAAAATTCCTCCAGGGAATCAGGGATTCCAATTCGAGACAGTTCGTCTTTTATCTCTTCAGATAATCCCAGACGAAATTGTGTCTTGAGGGACACCTCATTCCAGCCTGAGTCACGTGCTGAGATTTTAAATAGGGTGATATAATTCTCCACTGGATTTTTCCTTTGTTTAAGAGCCCTAAGAGAATTTTCGGCAGAGACCTGTTTGAAAGGGTCATCATAAAGTGCCGCCATTTGGTTGAAAAAACTAGATAGAGACCCCAGGACAGGGTCTTGGTTCTCATAGAATGAGTCAGCCCAAGCCCTGGGCTCGCCTCTCAAGTAGGAAATGACCGTAAGAACTCTGACCCTTTCGGTAGGATAGGTGCGTGGTTTTAGGTCAAATAACAGTAAGCATGAATTCCTGAATTCCCTGAAACGAGCTCTGTCTCCAGAGAATTTCTCAGGTGGGGAGACCAGGGGTTCAGGTGATTGTTCTGGAGGATTCGGCTTGGGGGCCAGTACCTCCCTTAAACAGGCTTTTAAGGCCTGATTTTCAACTTGAAGCTCATGGAAGGAGCCTGACAGAGCATCTAGTCTGTCAGACAACACTTGAACTCTGTCAGCAAGTGGATCCGGTTCCATAGTGTTAAAGAAACAAAAATAAAATGTTATAATTCAGAACAGTATAACCCAAAATCTTCCTAATCAGTTTTTATGGCTGCTTAATTATGTCAAAGAATGCAGGAACTGTTTCTATTCTTTCATAAAAATCTCTGTTCCTTAGAGATTAGAGAAGGTTTGGGTGTTGGCTACGTGATCCTGAAGGAATTCCTTAGGAATACCTAGCACTTTAATATGTGCCGAGTGATTAGATTAGAGTGAACTAAATTCTGAGTAATTCACTCTAACTAATATGAGGCAGTATCACTTATAACAGTAGATCATCTAGATAGACTTAAGTGTAGAACGATAGACAAAACTCTTTAAATGATATGAATCACAGTGCAGTTAGTAATGGTAGTCACATAATAGTCTGACCTGAATCAGAGTTCCAGAGGGAGTCAGCTTGTTTGCTATGAAGTGCTGGTAACTCCGGTACAGTTTCCAAAGAGAGAGCAGCAGGAGCGTGGCGAGCGGTCAGAGCTGACAGGCAGTGAGAAGTGCTGTCGGCTGTGTCTGATGACGTCACCGGCAGCGTGTACCGCACAGACACAGCAGAGCACCGGAGTCTTGTAGCTGTACCTTCTGGATAGGAGATGGTAAGGAGAAACAAATGTACAGGTTAGTAATAAGTTAGGACTCTTAGTAACAAGGAGGATTTAGGCTGTATGACAAGGTTTTGAGGTTTCGGCTCAGAGGAGGTTAAGAGTGCACACTGGTATGTAGTATACTCTTCAATTAAGCAGCATTGGTTCTAAGTAGGAGGTGCCTTAAATAGGAAATTGCTTAAAGGAACAGGAAGGAAATATTAACCCTTACAATAGGCCTCATAGTGTTACTTAAACACAGGGTTCAACACTACTTTTTCTCTTGAGCAGGAGCCTGAGCTTCTCCACTTTTAATCTAATCGTACCCTCTTCAAAGTCCTCGTCAACCTCCTCTTTGGAGTGGTAAGAGGATAGGAGTTCACCTTCAGAGCTAACTTAGGGTTCATCCTCAGAAGATTGCCCATAACTATCGGTCGTGGCCTTTGCCACCACACCTGGGCTACGTACAGGAGAACAATGTTTGACCTTTCTCTTCCTCGTCCCTGATACCTGGCTAGCGCTTAAGACAGCAGGCACAGCAGGTCGTGTGTTCATCTGGAAGGGGGCCTACCCCAGCTGGGACCGGGCCGCTCACTGCACAGCTTTCAGGGGCAGCTGAATCTGCAATCATGGGATGTTGGACAGGGATATCTGTGTCAGCCAGACAGGACATGCTCCTCCTCATTCTGACCATTTGGGCCTCCTGAATAAGACATCAGGACATAGGTGAGACAACAATTACATAGTTGCACCAGGGGATTCACAGTGATTTTCTTGCAAAGCATGCAGAGGAATATTCCTCCAGACTCTTTATGAGAATAGAGACAGCCATCATAGGAGTAATGCAATAAAGATTGTCGTAACAATCGTGAACCTTACAGCGGGGTATCCTGGACCCATATATATATATATATATATATATATTTATAGTCTTGTCTGGGGTGTCTTTGCCTCCACCTCGAATACTTCCCATAGCTTAAAGGGACATAATACTAAATCACTTGAAACTGATGCAGCATAACTGTAAAAAGCTGACAGGAAAATATCACCTGAGCATCTCTATGTAAAAAAGGAAGATATTTTACCTCACAACTTCCTCAGCTCAGCAGAGTAAGTTCTGTGTAAAAAGTTATACTCAGCTGCTGCCCAGCTTCAGGTAAAAAAAAAATGAACAGCAGCCAATCAGCATTAACAGTGCTGAGGTCATGAACTATTTTACTGTGATCTCATGAGATTTGACTTAACTCTCATGAGATTTCATAGTAAGTTTCCTTAAACTGAATAGGGAAATAAGATGAGAGTGCACGAGGCTCAATCCCTTAGCTGTCCCGGGACAGACATACTGATTTGCTGCTTAGAAGTCCTTTACAATAGGATGTGGCTACTGATGAGCTTTTGTGGCAAAATATCTTTTTTTTTTTACATAGAGATGTTCAAATTATATTTTTTAGTCAGCTTTTTTTCAGCTATGCTGCATCACTTTCAAGTGTTTCAATATTTGGGTATCATGGCCCTTTAAGAATGTTCCCATGGACTCTCACTGTCAATAGAAGGAAAAATACATTTTACATTTAATGTTCAGTTAGCATTCTCCAACACACATATATTTTAATTTTTGACTGTCCTTTAATTTTTATTTTGCTATCATCATCCATAATATATTTGTATTGTCCATAAAATAATCTATGCCCTATATTAACCATTATTGTATTGTTGTTTTATACATTCATCATTGACTTTTCCGCTATATTTTAATTACCTGAAGTGGATACTGGTATATTATTTTTATAGGTGTTTAAATTCTAGCAATTTTTGCATAGCTATCTGTTAAAGTCAAACATTCGCCTTACTTCTCTTTTATATTCCTTTGGAAAATATGACAGAGCAACTTTGTGCTTTGCATGCATAATTATATCTCAATATTTCAACAGAAGGTTACTTTATAAGGTAGGTTACTACAATGTATTACCGGATAATAGCCAAGTTATTCACTGGCAAGCAAACAACCTCAAGATTAATTATGTCAGTAAATATTTGCTACAGGTTTTAGTTTCTACATTAATACAGTCAGTAAAAATAAATGGCATGAGAACTAGCGCAGCAAAGGGGCAGCAAATATAAATATATATGCTTGTATACATATATATTTATGTGTTTATATGTGTACAGTATATACACATATTAACAGACACACACATATATACCGTGTATATATATATATATATATATATATATATATATATATATATATATATACAAAACACGGAAGGGGACACATCCCATGACC